>NW_010110401.1:708-3592 GCF_000699245.1 Pterocles gutturalis | reverse complement strand
GGCCCCCCAGGCAGCAGCAGGACCCCCAGCAGCCTGCAGCCCTCCTCTCACCGGTGGGGAGCTGGGGTACCGGCAGGCACACGAGCAAAACTGGGTGATTGCTGGTCCAGAGCACAGTGTTCCCCCTGTGCGCTGAGATACCATCTCTGGCGGGCAGTGCCAGGAGGATGAGACAGTTTCCTGGCCTGTGTCAGCAAGAGCTTGGCCACAAACTGGAGCAGCCAAGCCTGTCCGAGTGTCCCCCAGCCCCACTGGCTCCCTGCAGCATGGGGCACAACCAGCTCCAAACCCAGGGCTGTGAACAGCTTTTTTTCGGCCGGCGGAGTAGGCTTGGGACACCCCCAGGAGCCACAGCACCGCTGCTCCCTCCCAGCAAGTACCCGGCAGGCTGGAGGGAGAGCTCTGCCCACCCGCCTGCCAGGACCTGCCCCCTCATCACCTCGTTGGGTGCTCCAGGGCCTCCCAGACTGGGGGTGATGAGCACCATCACCCCGCCGCAGCCAAAAGCAGCACCGTGGCACACGCTCCAGGCTCCCTGTTTGATTGCGACATCGTGGTGACAGATTTTCCATTACCTCTCGCTCGGGCGTTCCTGCTCTGCCTGTCCTCGCCTTTCCAGCCCCATCACCTCGCCTCTCCCCATCCCGCTGCTCCTGCCAGGGACAGGGAGGGAGGACGGGAACACAAGGAGCAGGAGCCCCAGCACCTCCAGTAAAGTGTGAGCTTCACCATGCACAGGAACAAGGGGGCTGAGATCTCACACCGTCCCACCCTGCCCCACCACAGATCATTTTCTATAGCTCGTGCCATCTTCCTGAGGGAAAAGCTCACGCTAATCAGCCCGTCCTTCAGCTTCCCACAGAGCATCCCTCCGGCAGGGCCCTGCGCAGGGAGCCGGGATCTGGAGCATCCTTAGTTACCGTTCTGCAAGGACCACGCACATCCCAAGAGCAGCCATCCCGGAGCATCGGAGCGGGCAGGTATCGCAGAGCCCGGCCAGCCTTCGTGCTGGCCAGCCAGGAGCCGTGCCGATGCCAACATGCCGACTGCTACACCGGCTGTGCCTGGAGAGCCGCTTCCTTTGTTCGGGACAGCTGGAACAGAAATAAATCCCTCCTGCCTGTCCTGCCCAACTACTGGTGGGCCACCATCCCCAACAGCCCATGCCCAGAGCCAAGGACAGTGGTTACTCATTAATTGCAGAGTGGCTTCTGCAGCTGGAATGTCTGCAGGGCTGACCCACTGGCATGCCCGGCTGCACCCCAGGTCTCGCTGCACCCCGGGTCTCGCTGCACCCCTCTCAGGATGTCAGCAGGGTCAGGCATCTGCCATGGGCCCCTCTGAGCACGCCAGGCTCGGACCCTCCTCGTTCCCCAGCTGCATGTGTCCATGTCCTCAGTGCCCCCCAGTACCCCACCAGCAGACTGTCCCCAGAAAGCATCTTTGCCGCTCCAGCTGCAGACACAGCGGGACAAGCCCCGGGGCTGCGGGGTGACTTTCAGGATGCTCCTTCTAAACAAACAGCGCAGCAGCCCCCTGCCTGCTCTCAGACCCCCAGCAGAGGCAGAGAGCCCCCCAAAAGCCACCCGCCAGCTGACCCTGCTGCACGTGTGCTTGCCCCCTGGGCCTTCCGCCTGCCTCGCGCTCGGGATGGGAAAACAGGAAACCCCCCGGCACCGCCACCTCCCACCGCTCTCTGGGAAGAGAGGACCGGAGGCGGAAAGGCTTGGCCAGGGCTCCCGGCGACCCTGCAAAACTCATCTAAGTCTAGCGATGCAAAAGGGAGCTGGGGAAATGCGTGGCTGGTTGGCTTCAGGCGACTCTGGTCCCTCGGGCGCTTCCCGCCAGCAGCGATAACCCAAACCGACCCCAGCCCCAACCTGCTGCCACCTGCCAGCGCGATGGGAACCGGCCCTGGCAGCGCTGCTCCGCCGGTTAAACATTCACTTCATCCCTCCAGCCTCCCCAGAGCAGGAAAGTTAGCCCCAGCCACTCCTGGAAAAAAGTTCACAGCCCTTAGGATTTTTTAAAAAAAAAAAAAAAAAAAAAAGAAGAAAAAAAAGCCAGAAAACTATTTTTATATTTCCCTGTGCTTTTTAAAGGAAAAAAAAGCTCAGGAAACGCCCACATCCTCCTGACTGCGCAGGGAGGAGCCCACTGGATTTTTCCAGGGAGCATGAAGCAACAGGCAGGCTGGAAATGAGTTTTCCATCGGTACCCACGATTGTTGGCGTCGGTTGCGGGGCCAGGAACGGGACACGGTGGCATTTCTCACACATGACCCAACGGCTGCAATCCCAGGCATTCGAGAAGTTCTGGTTGCCAGCGTTCATTGAGCAGAGGCGAGGAGTGAAAAGCGGTGCTTTATGAATCGCCTCCCCGCCAAGCTTCGGGCCAGCCCAGGAATTCACAAGCGCTACCAAACCTCCGGCGCAGCGCTCCCGTTGCCTTCCCGCCGAACCACGCGCTCCGGCGGGAGGAAACTCTGGGAGCCACATCCTGGGAATGCAGCTCGGCGGCTGTGTCCGATTTCTGGGTATTAAATAAATGGCCCCGGCTTTATCCTGGGCGGCTCCTCAAGGAAAAGCTCAAGGCTTCGGCAAGGACACGCTCCAGTCTATCTCAGCCCCAAGCACGGAGAAGGTTTTGGCTCGCTCACGTTTTGACTCACCCCCCCCTCCAATGTCTCTTAGGGGCAGCGGGGGCCACACGGTCCCCATTGGAGCTGTGTGACGGGGCCACCACTCCCTGCTGCAGGGCGCCTGCCTGCTCCCAGGGGGGCAGGAATGGGGCAGCCGAGAAAAGACCTGAACACGGACCCCTACCCCGATAGAAACCTGCCAACATGCAGCTGGGGGCACGGGGTACAGCACCCTGCCCCCCC
>NW_010110401.1:332-586 GCF_000699245.1 Pterocles gutturalis | reverse complement strand
AGGGCAGGCTCATCCCCGGAGCGAGAGGAGGGACTCTGACCCCGGGCCAGTGCCCAGCTGGCTGGACAGACGCGCTATTTTCTGCTTAAAAAGGAAAAGATGCACCCGAGGAATGACATCCCAGGGGCCGAGCCCTTCCCACCCCCACACAAATAGGTTTATTCAGAGGAGGAAGACAGCAAATTCCTATTTCTCTGTGTTTACTTGGAGATGGCCGGAAAGGAATGAAAGCACCGATGCCTCAACTGCTCAGG
>NW_010110401.1:0-254 GCF_000699245.1 Pterocles gutturalis | reverse complement strand
AGGGAGATGGGCAGGGAGGGGTGCAGGCAGCGCGGGGCCAGGGCAGCTGGAGCCCATCACCAGCAGGTCCCACGACATGGCTTGGGCGGGAGTGCTGGATCCATCCCCAGAGCCACCCTGAGCCCTGAGAATGCCCACCCTGAGGATGGATGCCCACCCTGAGGATGCCCACCCTGAGGCTGGGGTCAGGTCATCCCAGCTTGGGGAGCGGTGGTGAGGCACCCCAGCAGAGGACCAGCTCTTGCTCCCACCTC
>NW_010110400.1:34537-46668 GCF_000699245.1 Pterocles gutturalis | reverse complement strand
CTGGCGGTGTGGAGATATGCGGGAGCTCCCTGGGTGCTGGGGATGCACCAAGCTCTCCGGGTTCCATCCCATTAAAATGCTCTTGGGGGGAGGCTGTGCTCTGCCCGGCAATAAATCATCCTTCTCCCGCAGCGTTTCTCATGCACATGCTTTGCTCTGGTCCCACGCTACTGGTTTGATCAGCAGATGTTAAAACTGTCCCTTTGGTGCCCCAGGTCCTTGGCACAGGCTGGGGCTTCAGGATGGGCTCTGCCCATATTCTGGAAGACCCTGACCTGAGGAAGCTGCTGAACGACTCCTCCATGCTGAACCTGAGCTTTCTCCCCAGTAACTGGTTCAACAACAGCACGGGGGACAGCTTCCTGCCGCTGAGCATCAAGATCACCATCGTGGTTGTCTACTCCATCGTGTGCATTGTGGGGCTGGTGGGCAACTGCTCCGTCATGTATGTGATCGTCAGGTAGGACACGCAGGCAGCACACCCGGGAGGCTCCGGGGAGGGCAGGGAGCGGGGCAGAGCTTCCCCTCAAAATCCCTTCCCTGGTCATTGCGATGTGCTTTAGTGGCATTTGTTTTATTGTTTTGGTTTTATTTGTTTTTCTCCCTTTCTAGACTGTGATGAAGGTTCCCACCAGCTTTCAGCTGCCCTCTGGTGCCTCCTAAAGTTTAACCCAGAGAATGGAACAAAGCGATCAGATCTGCTCAAAAAATGGGACTTTTTTTTTTTTTTTTTTTTTTGCAACTAGCCAGGCAGGGAGCAGGACGTCCCTGGGGAGGGCAGTGTGCTGGGAGCATCCATCCTGCTGCCAGGGTGTGCTGGACTGTTACCAGGACCTGTCCCATGTCCTGCACCCCAGCTGTGGCTGCAGGTGCTGCTCCATCTGGGAGCTGGTGCTTTCCAAAGCTGAACCTAGTTGAAAAGGAAAAGAACCTGCTGGGAGCCTCAGCCTTATGTTTACAGGGGAAAAATCACAAATGGAGCTCTTCCAACTCTTTGGAAACTCTAGACATAAATAAGATGTGACAGGATGCTGCAGAGATGAGGGTGACTTCTCTGGCTCCTCACGGTGAAGTTGGGGGAACAGGGGGAGAGAGCACGGAGCCTGCACCACTCCAGCAGCCCTGCCCAGCCTCCCTGCGTGTTCCTGGCATTTTAAATGTCCCTGTCTGGTTCTGCTGTGGTTCAAACCACCCTGTTTCCTGGAATCAGAAATCCTGTTCCCCCTTATAGGTACAAAATAATTTCATGCCACTGTTAGGGCTGTGATTCTGTGCCAAATGCCAGCAACCCCCTTCTGATCTCTGTGCCCTGCGTGGCAGGAGTTGGAGCTTCCATTTTATACATGTCTCAGAGCAGAATCCTGGTGCAGGTGGCTGCTGCCAGCACAGGAAAGATAAGATCAATTTTTCTCCTCCAACAAAGGACAAAAAAATATTTAGCAGGTATTCAGATACAGATGAGATTAAGCCTTGCTCCTGCCAGGAGCCCAGCTGCTTCCAAAGCATCTTCCCCTTGAACACACACAACTCATCTTGGGGAGAGGCTGCAAAATGAAGTCTTTGGTGTCACAGGCCAGTGAACAGTGGCTAAATCTCTGCTCCAAGGGCAAAGCGATGTGGCTGTTCATCAGGCTGCCTGTCTGTGCTCCTTCTGACGAGGAGTTGATGGCAGAGGGAAGGAATTGCGTTAGCCCTGGGGAGCCTGGGGATGGAGAGGGGGTTTGCAGGGCAGCAGTGCCGTCTTTGGAGAGCTCACGTTTCTGCTCAGTGTAGCAGCAGTTATTTGAGTAGGGATGGTGTTTGTGGGTGTGGGTAAGTGCGGGGAGCAGTGGGTTTCTGCCAGTGGAGAAGTCCCTGTCCCATGGTGATGCAGCTCCCTGGGAATGACTGAGCTGGTGTGCAGGCAGGGGAAGGGAGTCTGTGCCCTGTGGATGAACCCTAGAGATGTGTTGGATGGAGAAGCCTTGGCAGAAGTCTTCTTCCTCTCTTCAAAAGTCTTGTGGGATGTGGATAGCAGGACCCTGCCCAGGGCTGGGACTGGTGTGTCACCAAGGATGGGAATCACAGAATGGTTTGGGTTGGAAGGGACCTTAAAGATCATCAAGTTCCACCCCTGCCACTGGCAAGGACACCTCCCACCAGCCCAGGTTGCTCAAAGCCTCCCACTGTCCCAACCCACTGTCCTGGCCAGGATGGATGTGGCTGTGGCTATTCAGGGTCATGCTGTTAAAATGTTGGCTTCTGGTCTGTTGCTTTTTGACTTTGATACCTTCCAGGTGGATCAGTGGGACCCAAGAAGAGAAAGTGGGATTTAGCGTGGGAATTTCCCCCGGGGACTTAACTTTTTAGTGTGTCCTCTGGTTTTGCTGGTTTTAAACAACTGAAAGCTGAAGACAGGTGTCACCCCCATCTCCCCCAGGCCTTTTCCACTCTTCTCTTTCCCCTTTGTCCAGTAAGTCCCTATATATGTAAAAGAGCTAATAGAAGTTTCAATTATTTGGGTATTCCTTTTTGGATATTCATCCAATTTTTTTTTCCCCTAATATCTTCATGTGAGCCTGGAGGGGCCACTTGAGTAACGTGTGTGGGGAAAGTTATAACTGAGCTGGAGCATGTGTAGGAGAACCTGCCATTTCCCCCTGGTTCTCCGTCGGTTCTCCATCTCTGTTTCCCCATTGGTATCTCCTGGGAGCTCAGTACTGAGCTGAGACTAACACTGGGTTGCACCCAGGGAAATGGCCCTTCTTGGTTCGGTATCTACACCTTTTGGTTATCTCTGCCCAGGGTTTTTCGCTCCTTGCCCTGTCTGTTGAGGTCAGCAGCAGGTGTGGTGATAAACTGGACTCCGTATCTCAAACCCTTGACACTGGCCATGTCTGCAGGTCCATGCAGAGCTGCCCAGTTAGTGGCCATGCGAGGATGATGCTGATGAGTTCTCAGGCACGGGTTTGTCTCACCAGCCTGGAGCATTGGTGCTTCTGGGTTTCTCACCTTAAAAAGCATCTTTTTTTTCAGTGGGTTGAAAGTTGGTTGCTGGTAAGTCAATGTGGGGTTTTGGGACTCTTAATGATCTATCTCTTCCATTAATGGAAAAAAGACTGGCAAACCCTCTGTGCTGCACCCCTGTCATCTGTAGGTATGGTGCACCCTACAAGAAGCTGCTTTTTTTTTTTTCTTTCCATGCTTGTATTTTGCCAGGAAACCAAACTTCAGCATGTTACACAAGCTGTAAGAATTTGGTGTATTATCTTCCAGAAAAAGAATAGTACAGTGACGTAGACAGTAATTGTTTCCTGTTTTTGAGGGAGTTGGGAAATACAAAGGCTCTAATATTGGCACTTGAGGAAATTGGAGGCATCAGGAAGGCTTGGTTTTCTGTTCCTCTTGAGTGAGTTTTTTTGTAGCACTAAGGGAAAAAGTTTAAAGTCTCTATTTCATACAAAAACACAAATTCAAAGCCTCCTCTAGGTTTCCCCCCTCTGTTGTAGAACCCAGCCTACATCTCTATTATATTTGGAGTGATTTAACATTTGGAATGATTAATTTATAGAGACAGTCATCATGTGACTGTCAATCCCCTTCTAGCGCTGAGCAGCGTTAATTGGATAAGGCTGAGAAGGGTTCTCATCAGGAACACGATTTCATGGACAGTAAAGGGCCAGTTGTGGAGAGCTGCCTTGTCTGCGGCTTTGTTCTGCTTGCTCATTGTGGAGTTCCTTGCCAGTGGAGGTAATGCCTCCCCTCCCTCCTTCTCCTTCTGCCGTTTGCTCTCTTCTGCGTAGATTTCCTGTACTGCTTTTAATGAATGTGACACAATTTGTTGAAGAGCAACAGGCAGAAAGGGTTTGGGGGGAGAAAAAGGGGGAAAACCAGGCTGCTGGGGTCCCTGTTGTCTATTAACTGAATGTTGCAAGGCTGGATGCTTGAGAGCTTTGTTTTTAGGAAGAAAAGTGAAGAAGTGGGATGTTTTCTCGCGGTGGCCTTGGGGGTGGCTGACCCATGGGGCTGGAGGTGATGCTGACCCAGGTGTTGCTCATGGGGTGTGATGGAGACCCCCAAGTCCCCACCATGTGCCAGCAAAGGGACCAGGGACAGCATGCAGCCTCTGGCCCAGGAAGTCCTCTGCTGTCCCCAGCTCCATCAGGCTGCTGCAATGCTCAGCAGCGAAGATCTGGAGGATTCCCTTCGGCGATGCTGGCTCTGCTCACCCGGATCAGGACACTTTGCCCCAGCAGCTGTTGGGAGCCCAGCAAAGTCCTGGGGATGCTCAGCTCTCCCTGTTGAAGAACACTGTTTCAGAGCACTTTAAGCAGCTGTTTAAGTAGATTAGGGCTGTCAATACCCTACACTTGCTGCTTCCAAGTGAAGCTTTCGGAGGAGGGATGTGATGGGGAGGTGCCTGCACCGGGCGGCTGTCTGGGGAGGGCTGTGCCAGCTGTTATCCGGCTTGAAAACCACAACAGTCCCTGGGAACAGGGGTGAGGGCAGCTGGCTGTGAGGAGACAGGGAAAATGAAGTTAATTATGACATTGCAGAGATGCTGATTTCTTAATAGAAAGCTTTCTAAGGAGAGAGCCTTGACCAGCTGTGTGTCTAGGAGCTGGAGTCGAGTGAGTGTTTAATGTCACCAGGACCCAGCAGACATCGGTGGGGCCACCTGAGACCTCAACTCTCTCCAGATCAGCCTCTTTTAGTTTTTCCTGGAGAAAAAAAAAAAAAAAGAAAAAAGAAGGGCATTGTTGCAATTCGTAGAGAAGGGTGCTGTGCAGAGTGATTGGAGCTGGGGGAGGATGGCAAGGGGAGCAGGAGGGGGACCCGCTGCAAAGGGCAGGTCTGCAGCTGCCCAGTTCCAGCCCCCAGGTGAGCTGGGCTCAGCCTTCTCGTATCAGCCCTGCGTGCCCCCCACTAACACAGCTCCTGCGACTCCAACGTGTGCCAAAAGGCTCTTAGTTTCCCCTGGCTTTGGTGGGATGAGCAGAAAGGAATTACCCACGTGTGGCAGGAATTCTGTGATGTTTAATGTGGGATCTGGTTCCCAGTTCTTTTCAGGGACTGGGCAGTTCCCAGCAGCATTTAGGATGTGAGCAGCTCAGCAGAGGCAGATCCACTGTGTGAACAGGGATCAGAGCATCCCGCTGCAGGACGGATGCTCGTGAACCCCTTCCTTAGACCGAAGCACCGCTGCTGCTGGCCATGCACCCCTCGGGGCTGTCTGAGCATCCCTGTGAGCCCCGGGCGAGCTGCAGAGCCTTTGGCAGCAGCAGCCACCCAGCCTCTGTCCTTGGCGTGGCAGCGATCGGGGCCATGCAGTGTCCCCAGAGAGCACCTTGAGGAGGGAGGGCACCAGTGTCACCCAGCAGCAAGACTCAAAGGGCAAGAAAATCATCTGTCCCAAAGCCTTGCAGCTCACCCTGGCTGGCTGCAGACTCCTTAACCTCTGCGTGTCAGTCCTGGTCCTGCCAGGGAATTAAGAGGCTTTTGAGTGCCGGTGTTGCTGGCTGCTTTTGCTGTAGCATCTGGCTTCATAGTCCGAAGTGATTTACATTTGTCCTTTTTAAATTCTCTGTTTCAGTTGGGTTTGTTTTTTTGTTTGTTTGGTTTTTTTTGTGTGGCCTGTGGAACCATTAAGAATAAACTGGTTTGAACTGGGAAATTTCAGGGTGAGGGGGCTCTGAAAAGGTGATCAGAGCAGCAGGGACACAGAGAGCAGGGTGTGGGTGATGGCTGGAAGGACACAAATCCCAATGGATCAAACATCAGCTCTGTACAACCTGGAGTCTATGAGCAGGTTGGGAGCAGAGATGTCAGTGAACTGGTGTTGATTTATACCATCAGAGTGGGAGCAGCTGGGGAAAAAATCCTCTTTGAGCCTTTTCTGCTCTGTTCTGCTTCCCTGCATGTGTCTGGGGAGGGTGGCGAAGGCTGTCACTGCTGTGGGGACATGGGCTGGGGACAGAGGGAGCTGCTCAAGGTGAACAGCGTTGTCTGCATCCCAATTAGCTGCAGCTCTGAATATCGACAGCAAGAGGCTGTAAGAGCTCCTGGAGATAACACTCATGGTTCCCCAGGGCTGAAGGCTTTGCTCTGGTCCCTCTGTCCCTGTCCCTGCAGCCCCATTTTGGGTTGTAGGTTTTGGTCCTTAGCCCTGGGGCATCAGGAGCTGGTTGCTGCCCCACATCCTCGCTGGGGCTGGGTGGAAAGGAGGGAGTGATGCCAACCCAAGGGGTTTGCAGCTCAGCCAGGGACAGAATCCATCCTTCTGAAAGCAGGACCCCAAAGCCTGTGCAGGAGCTGTTTCCTGCCCATCTCCTCCTCTCCCAAGCTGTGGGTTCCCCTCGCTGGAGCACAGCTTTGTTCCAGGAAACGCTGCTTGAGGTGCACTCAGCAAGAAGGAGAGGGGAGCAGCGTGCTGAGCCGATACCCAGGTGTTTTACCTCTCAGGCTTCAGCAGCCGGGAGAACAGGAGAGCAGAGCGAAGTGTGGCGGAGGTGGAGCTGGATGGAGAGCCGAGAACTGCCCTGTGGGAGATGTTCCATTAGGAAATTGCCTCTGTGACTGGATGAAAGAAAGTGGCTCAGTGGGGAGCTAATGTCTTCCGTGGAGGCCATGGGTTTATCTGCATCGGATCTGGGCTGTGGGGGGGACCTCAGGTGCCTCCTGAAGCCTGGGAGTTTAATTTGGCTTTTTTGTGAGAACACTCTCAGTTCCCGGAGGAAAAGAAAAAGAGGTTAATCCACAGAGAAGTGATTAATTGATTTTTTTTTTTTGTTTGTACTGAACATTCTGGAAATGTTTGGGAACATTGGTTGGTTGGGATAATGGCTGTTGGCTCTCAGCGTGCAGAGAAGGTGGAGCTAGGAGTAAGTAATTAGGTGCAAATTAATTTCCCCACTTCTCAAGAGCACAAAATGAGCCTTAAAATCCACTTGAAGGTGATTTGAAGGAGGTGAGCAGTGGGACAGCCACCCCAGTGTGTCCCTGTGTCGGAGGGAGCAAGGGAAGGTGGCTCTGCTGTCACCTTGGAGGGAAGGGCAGCAGAGAGGGACCCGTGCATCGGGGGGAGCGGATGTTGCAGGGTCAGGCTGAGCAATTGCACCTGGACTCTGAATTCTTGCTGAGAAGGGTTTTGGAGGAGAGGGACCATTGAGGTCCCCTGGGTTGGAGGGGAGCAAGAGGGAGCTGAAGGATTTTTTCAAGTCCAGGCTGGATGAGGCTTTGAGCAACCTGGGCTGGTGGGAGGTGTCCCTGCCCATGGCAGGGGGTGGGACTGGATGATCTTAAAGGTCCCTTCCAACCCAAACCAGTCTGTGATATGATTCTGTGATTGCAATCTGCACCCCTCCAGCTCAGGGTGAGCCCCAAGCTTCTCCCTGTGCTGGGGACACAGGAGTGTGCATGGAGGTAACGTCTCCTGTGGATGCCGGAGGGGTGGTTGAGGTGGCCCACTAGTATTAAAAAAAAAAAAACAAAACAAAAAACAAACAAAAAAACCCCAAACCCAGAAAAAAAACAAAAAAACCCCACACCTTTACACCTTTAATTTTTTCCTGTTTCACAGTGATGAAGTTGCCCATCATGGTTCAAAAATGCTGTTGTTATTCTCTCGAGTTATAGCATCAGTAAGAGCGGTCAGGGTTAGAGGCATGTTGATGAATTGCCTCCAAGTCCAGTCCTCTTGGGAGGATGGACTGGAACAAGCTTGACCTTTGCGAAGCTTGGGCGAGCCCAGCCAGGTCTGTGGTGTACAGAGGAAGAGCTGTAGTGCTCCCAGGAGACCTTTGCTAACACAGACTTAGGTGACAATACTTATTTTTTGTGGGGGCTGATATAGAACAGCGATTTCTTAATCTTAATTACCCCTCCTGCTGACCCAGAGGGGAAAGTGTCTGAATCTGTTCATAGCCCCAGCTCATGCTCCCTGCGTGCATTGCCTCATTTGTGCCAACTGCAAGAATTCGAACAAAAAAGTACAACTGGCCCATCCTGAGATGCTGCTGCTCTGGGGTTCACTGCGCTGGAGTCTCTTTCTGTGTAATTCTGCTTAGGAAGACCCAAAGCTTTAAAGACCTGGCAGCTGCCTGGTTGTGTTGGATTTGCAAAGTGTTCATCCCTTGACAAGAGGAAAGATGCTGGTATTTTTCCTCTACTGCTTTTGGTTTTAAAAGTTTATCTGATCTGGGCTTTCTGAGAACCCTCTGTCTTGCCTGGCTGCTGTGATTTGTGGCCCAGGAGGAGCCTGACTCAGGCTTACGTGGGGACATCAAGTGCTTCCATCAATGTTCACCTGCTCCAAAAGCCCCCCTTGGCTTTTGAGGTCAGATGTAGCGTTGCTTGTTCTTGCTTTCTGAAGCTGCTTTCAGCCACTTTCTGACTTCTAATACAAGCGCAGCTTAGAGCTCTAGGAGGGGTAAAAAAAAAAAAAAAAATCAACTTTATATTCTGGATTGTGGATCCCCTGGCTGTTGTTCTTGCAAACTTGGCTACGTTACCACATGTCTCAGCAGTGATAACGTTCCTCCAGGCATTCAAATAATCTACCAAGAGCTGACGCTCAGATCTTTGGGGGGGTATGGTGCTGAGGAGTGCCGTTGGGGGTTTGCTGTTCTGAATCAATTTGACAAAAAGAGCTTTTTAGGTCAAACGAGACCCCATAATATTCCAACATACATCAAACTGCAGATAGTGCAGTAGTTTATGGGTTTAAGTGTTACCCTCAGATGAACTTGCCCTCCATTAATAACACACATCATTATCTGCCATTTCTGGCAACGTTTCTGCAAAGGCTGTTGGTGTGGTAAATGATAGATGAGCTGTAGTTTTAAAATTATGTCTGTATGAGCTCTTATTTTGCCTGTGAGAGGAACATCCTGGAGCTGAAATTGTTAGATTCGGTCACCTCTGAGTTTCCATTTCTGCGGACTCTGCATGTGTCCTTGGGCAGGTGATCACATCTTCCTTCGCATCATTTCCCATGTGTGAAAAGGAGATGATTGCCATTAGAGCAAGGTGAATCTTCCTTTGGGCGGTCACTTCATGCGATAAAAGCCATATAGAAATGCCAAAAGCCATTTGAATTAGAGTTGACTCACAACTTCATCCACAAACTACTTCTTTCATCCATTGCAATATTTTGATTTCTGATACAAACCTCATTCCTCACCAGTTTTCAGCTGCCACTGGCCAGGGCTGGCCGTCTTGCCCATTCTGATTTGACAGTTCACTTTGGCCACAGTCGTTGGCTATGAGCCCATGGGAAATGGCTAATCAACTTACCCCTGGACCATATGTAGCCTTTCAAATCAGCTTACTGGGTAAAGCTCTCACCAATATTTATAATAATTAATCCAGGATTTCATCACATATGGCTTCAACTTACTGAAGGAATTTTTCAAAAAGCAGAGTCTGAGTTGACAGCCTCAGGCTTTCATGGTCCTCACTTGCAGTCCAAGGGCATAAACGTCTCCTGTCCATGAAGCTGGTTGTGAAGGCACCATTTGTATAGTTGTAGGAGCTGAGCTGAGCTGTGTGTTGATGAGCATGTGGGAGGTGGAAAGGAAAAGGTGACGTTCAATCTCTTGTTCCATAAGAAGAATACAGCATGTCCTTCCTAACGTGGCAGAATGCCCTCTTCACTAGACTTCGATGTCTTGCCTATCATGGTCAGGTGGAGCTCTAACCGCTGCTCATTCCTACATTTCAGATTCACCAAGATGAAGACAGCAACCAACATTTACATCTTTAACCTCGCTCTGGCTGATACCTTGTGCCTGATGACCTTACCCTTCCAGGGTACAGACACATTTCTGGGCTTCTGGCCCTTTGGCAACGTCCTCTGCAAGATTGCCATCTCTATAGACTACTACAACATGTTCACGAGCACCTTCACCCTGACGATGATGAGCGTGGACCGCTACATTGCCATCTGCCACCCCATCAAAGCCCTGGACATCCGCACGCCCCACAAGGCCAAGGTGGTGAACGTCTGCATCTGGGCGCTGGCTTCTGTCTTTGGCATCCCCGCGATGGTGATGGGCTCTGCAGAGAATGAAAACAACGGTCAGTGAAAATGCATCCAAGAGGTGGGAGGGCTTGGTGGCCATGGGGTGGGGAGCTCTCTGCTGTGAAGCCACTTTAACTCCTTCCTTTCTGCCCTGACCTCTCTAAATCGCTGCTATTTCTTCTCCGGTGTTAAGCATGCCTGAACTAAACTGGATGTGCAGATGCTTTTCTTCTTGATAGGGGTCTGCTGACCTTCCTTTCCTTTTTGTTTTTTTCACTTGCAGAAATTGATTGTCTAATTAAACTCCCTTCACCAGTGGATTACTGGGATCCAGTGTTTGGCATCTGTGTCTTTCTCTTCTCCTTTATGATCCCCGTGCTGATCATCACCATTTGCTACAGTCTCATGATCAGACGACTCAAGAACGTCCGTGTCCTCTCAGGCTCCAAGGAGAAGGACCGAAACCTGAGGCGCATCACCCGCATGGTCCTGGTGGTGGTGGCAGTCTTCATCATTTGCTGGACTCCCATCCAGATTTTCGTGCTGGTCCAGTGCTTGGGTGCCAAGGCAGAGAGCGAGCTCGAGCTGGCCATCTCCTGCTTCTGCACCGCGCTGGGGTACGCCAACAGCAGCCTGAACCCCGTGCTCTATGCCTTCTTAGATGAGAACTTCAAGGCATGCTTCAAGAAGTTCTGCTTCCCCACCGCCTTCAGGACGGAGCTCCAGATGTCCAACAGGATGTGCAGCATTGCCAAGGATGTGGCCTATGCCTGCAAGAACTCGGAGGGGACTAACAATCCGGCATGACTAGGCATGGAAATTCCCATGGTGGCTGTCGCCCAGCAGAGTCCGACCACCCCCACGTCAGAGCTAACGCAGATAACGGCTCTTTAGCAGGACCTCAAAACCCAGAGGGGGAGGAAACCAAGGAAACAATTTTGGGGGTTGGGAAAACCGGATACTGCAAAAGCGTGCAGAAAAAGTGAGCCCACTTGATGCATTTTTTTAATTCCCGTGAACTCTGCACTAAGGAACGTGTTTGAAATCAGCCCTTTGATTCTTGCAAAACCCTGGTGGTTTGCAACGTTATTGAGAATTCAGGAATTAAGGGTTTGAAACAGGCATTGCTCCTGGGACTGACATTTTTTGCTGCTGGGAGACAGACAAAATGCAAACTGTTCCGTTTCTTTCTTCCTCCCGGAGTTGTTTAAGATGCGAACAGCTCATGTGGCTCACCAGGAGCTCCTGTGCGGGTTCTTTTCCTGCGGCATCACTCTGAAATTAGACTTTGCTGAAGGCAAAGCGGGCAGCAGCCACCAGACAAAAACTCAAGATCATCTCCAGGATGAGTCATCACGATGGGAAGGATGCAGAGAGGGAGGAAAGGGAGCTGGTGGAAAAGGAAATTCAAGCTGCCCCGGCTGGGAGCCCAGGGAGGACAATGTGGGAACCGGGGGGGATAATGTGGGACCACGTAAAACCCTTTGCCTCGGGAGGGGAGCCGGGGGGGTGAGAAGGGACTGTCAAAACTGATGGATGTAGCTCGGAAGAGGAGGAAAAAAAATCCTTCTTCACATGCTGCTATCGCTTTTTTTTTTTTTTTTTAACTCTGTATTTCCATTGTAATAATGGACAGGACGTGTCTGTATATACACACCTGTAGCGTAGGATTTCATCTCGCCAAGCATGCCTTGGGGATCTTCCTCAGCCAGAGGAGGAAGGAACGAAGTGGCCTATATGTACCTGTATCTGTGTGTAGGGGAAAGCAGCTCCTCCAGCAGACATGGACATTTCTGGTAGGAGGGGCAGCCTCAAACAGTCCCACCTGCTCCACAGGAGATGAGAGGTGCACAAACCATCGAGAAAATGGTTTATTTATTTATTTATATTTTTTAAATGAAATGAGATCCACGATGCTGCCAGCACTGGGGAAATGCTGCCGAGGTACCACCCCTCCTGCCACCCAGAGGTTGGTTTTCCTCTCCCAGCGGGGCAGAGCTGAAATGCAATGCCCCATCATTTAGTTTGATAAGGGAAGCATTCCCAAAGGGTTTAACCCCTGAATGCCCTCCGTGCTGGCAGGGACAGCAGGCTTGTCTTCTCCCTGTAGCACAAACCCCTGGGGAAATGG
>NW_010110400.1:7945-34506 GCF_000699245.1 Pterocles gutturalis | reverse complement strand
GGCCAGTGGTGCTGATGGGGAAGCAAAGTGACACCCTCCCGTTGGAGATGGGAGGTCACCCCCAACGCGAGAACTGGCAGCATCATCTGCAATGTACAGATTTCATGTGAATATATTTCTTGTGCTCTGGTCGATGAGATTCTGTATTTTTAATGTATGGATTTGCCAATATTTTAATGCTGTCACGTTCTTTATAGATGCTGTATAAAAAAATTCCAATGTTATATTTCTATGTAGAGTGTTTCCCTTATGATTTGGCTTAAAATATAGATGCAATTCCCGTGTCCCACATATAGCACCCAGATCCCTTGTAAACTGCTGGAGTTGGGAGGGTTTTCATGCTGATTAGCATTTGATGGGGAATCTGGAGGGACAGCAGAGCAAACTTTGCAATTAGCGCTTCCCCTGGATAATGCAGGGGGAGGAGGAAATTTGGGCACTTTAAGCACTTTGCAATGAATGTTTATCCCCAAGCACTCACTAGGAAATCTCACACAACCCCCAAGCATGCTCCCCATGCTGCCGGCAAGCTGTGTCCATGCCCTTGGGGGAAAAAAAAAAAATTAGTTTGGGTGGGCTGTTGCGTTTTTGGATGCAATAACAGCGTTGGTCAGTGAGCAGCCTCCAGTCTTCCCAGCCCATCAGCTGTTGGATGGGGTGATGGGGTGCTGGGTACCATCCTGCACACAGCTGGGGACCGGCTGCTGGGCTTTTCTTGCAGCACCCTTGGGGAGCAGGAGAGGGTTCATCAGGGGCTGGGTGAGAGCAGCCACCCTCCCTTTGTAGTTCTTGGTTGGGTTTTTAAATAGTTTTATGTCCTCTGAAAAAATATACTGGTGTTTGGTGTTGTTTTTTTTTTTTAAATGAGGGTTTTGTTATAATGACTATGCTGCAAAGATCTTACATAATCGAGTACTCCGTAAATGTGTGTTTACGAAGCTTTTGGGTAATTCTGTGGCCATCGCAGTTAACGTGTTTAGGCATTCTGTTCAGTGCTCCGTGGAGTTTGGTATAAGAAGAGTGACACAAACCTGAAAGCAAAAGCTTTATTGTACTGTGCCTATGGAGTGAAAGGCTCGCCATCGGCTGGCCGGCTGAAGCGCGGGCTCTTGGATTCTCTCCTGAAATGGTCGTGTTGGTATGATTTTGCCATTACCGCCCTGTAAATGACAATTTCCTAGGTGGCTACTTGTGTGCTTTAATAAAGGCAAATAAAAACCCTGTATTTTGAATGATGGAGAGTCTGAAAGGCTGAGCTGCGGGGGTCGAGGCTTGTCTCAGTCTTTGCACGTGGGTTTATTTTTCCAGCTGAAACCACTGCTGAGCACATGCAATACCACTGAAGCATCCAACCCCTTGTTATTGAGGTCAGCGGCGACTTTTGTTATGTACTTTGTCTGCAGGCATCCTGGAAACAGAAGGTGGGAAAATGCTGGAAAATCAGCGGTTGGGGATGGGTAGGAGCTGCCTGCACCCTGCCAGCCTCTGCAGCTGCTCCGGGGCAGGTGCAGGCAGGGCAGGGATGCAGGCAGGGCAGGGATGCAGGCAGGGCAGGGATGCAGGCAGGGCAGGGATGCTGGCAGCTGCCTGCTGTGAGAGGTGATGCAGGACTAAGATGAGCACTTCCCATCTAGTCCCTGCACACTTCCCAGGAGTTACAGGGTTAGGCGTGATCATGGAGAACAATGAATTGCAGAACTGCTCTGAAAAAAAAAAGGCAAAGCAATATTCTGTAGCCGGGAAAGATGGATTAGCCAGTGAGATGCGCAATAAGGAAAGCGCCTTCTCTCTGTGCAGAGATCGATATTCCGACCCGGGCAGGTAAATACCAGGAGAGGGGTTTTGATTAGCAGTGGTGATTTTTTTTTTTTTTCTAAAGAAAGAAAATTGGTGAGAAAAAAAAAATTGAAATCTGTATTTCTTTTCTAGTTCAGTTAATTAT
This sequence comes from Pterocles gutturalis, assembly GCF_000699245.1. Lineage (NCBI taxonomy): Eukaryota > Metazoa > Chordata > Aves > Pterocliformes > Pteroclidae > Pterocles > Pterocles gutturalis. The sequence continues at coordinate 32,564 of NW_010110400.1, read as the reverse complement.
AAGTACCCAGGGGTGAGTTCTTACAGGAAAGCTGTAAACCAAAGGGCAGTATTATGGGATTTATTAATGTACTAAGTGTTCTCCCTGCTGCTGCTGGCTGCAGACAACGGCTGGAACGGCTGAGCTGGGGCTGAGCTCTCCCCAGGGAGCTCCTTGGCTCATGGCCCTGGCACATCTGGGCAAACCTCTGGCCTTGGAAAGATGCTTTGCTCTGTCCGTGCCGCATGTCCCTCCTCTCACCCTGCCCAGGCTGTTCAGCTGGCAGCTTTCCCCCCACCATGAATCACAATTTCTAAAAGCAGAAATAAGGTGCAGAATTTGCGGGATTTACACCCTCACTGAGGCTGGGATGGTTTTATGCCCTGGGATGAATTTTCAGAATTTGCGGGATTTACACCCTCACTGGGGCTGGGATGGTTTTATGCCCCAAGGGGGTGCTGAGTTCTCCTTTACCGGGCTGCAGGTCAAACTGAGGTCGGTTGGTTTGAGCGAGCATTCAGTTGAAACCACCCCCAGTCAGAGCCACAAAGCCCTTCACCTGCTCTGAATTCCTCTGCCCCCCCTAAGCCTGGCCCCCAGCGCTGAAGATAATTTTTTTTCAGGTGGAAGAAACCCCCCACTGCAGCAAGACTAAAGCTGCATTTGTCACACGTGGTGCCCGTTGCTCGGGACTTGCCCTGATGGAGACACTCGCTGTGCAGTTGCCGTGTCTGTTTTTCCAAGGTGCTTTCAAGAGGAGCTAGACTGGAAAAAAGTCTTTTTTTTTTTTTTTTTTTTTTTTTTTCCCCCCCACTTTGTTTTTTCCTCCAGAGGAAGATGAGTTAACTCCTTAAAGAGCTGCAGCTGGGCTCCGATCTCTCTCTGGGTGCTTTGGGATGCGTTGCTGGGTAGCACAAGGTGTGCCCAGGGAGGGATGCCTCCCCCCCCCTGCAGTGCTCTGTAGGAAGGTGGGTGCTCTCCGTAGTTACAGCCTCTTTGTTTGAACGAAAAGGATCTCCAGAAGCAGCTGGTGCTGGTGCAGCCTTTGTCACCTGCTCAGAAGAGGGACTCTCAGACTGGCAGTGAATTGGGCTCTGCCAGAAAAACTCCAGCTTGCTTCCCCGCTCATTGCCCTGTGCTTTCCTTGGGCTATTGTTGTGACTATTTATGCACAAACACATTTCTTTTTCCCTCAACAAGGAGCACCTCCTTCGGACAGACCCTGGGCTGTAGCCCTGATGGTGCATCCCTGGCTTCGCGCCGTGTTTCCGTGGGAATCTCCGTGGCGGCAGAGCTGGGACTTTGCAGAATCAACTGGTAACTCCCGTCCCTGACCTTCACCCCCCGAGCCCTGCCCGGCGCTGGCTGAAGGACCAGTTCTCACTCCCTGGCCTCTTGAGGAGGACCACACAGCTGAGCTGGGAGGGATGGAGGCTTGCAGGAGGGGAAACTGTCTCAGCTTCGTGGTGAAAAAGGCTTGTGGGGTGGTGAGGCTGGAAGAAGGGAGAGAAAATGGAAGGTGGACCTGAGGCTTCAGCAGCAGCCTGTATCCCATAGTCGCGATGCTACACGAGGAGCAGAGATGCACTACAGGAAAGCAGAGCATCTGCCGTGTGATGCCAATGGGTGTTTGGCATAGGGGTTTTTGGGGATGGGGATGTGATGTTGCAGGATCTTCAGCCCCTCCTTGCCACGGATGAGGTGATGCACACCTGAGTGGCCACAGCGGCTGCATCCACCTGCCCTCTTGCCCATTTACGCTGGGGCTACATGCCACATTTGCTCCAAACCCGTGGTAACAGATGTGTTAAGGCCATAACTCATCTTGAAAGAAGGAATGTTAGGATTTTTTCCAAGCAAAGGGACAGCTGTTGTTGTGGGTGCACTTTAGGTTAAAACCCCATGGCTCACAGACTCCCTTTGTTCCTTTTTTCAGTACCCTGAAGCCTGGATAAATAGCATGAGAGAATGAAGTAATCAATAAATAGAGCAACATGGTTATGTATCTTGGCAACGATGATGCTCATCAACCATGTAAACCGACTTTGCTCTCTCTCTCCCCCCCTCAATGCAGTGCAATCCCAGCTGTCTGCAGCACAGGGGTGATGCTGGCTCTCCGCAGTGCTGGGGGCACGGGCAGCCCCCACCCGCTGCCTCTCCTACACACCAGGTTTCTGCTTCGGCAACCAAAAAATTTCCTAAATGCACCCTGGGGTAAAAAATGCACAATAATATCCAAACCCAGCTGGGATCACCTTTACCCCCCTGGAGATCATCTCTCATGTTTTGATCCCTGGGAATTTGGTCCTCCTGCTGCTGGAAGAGCCTCTGGGAGCAAATCCCATTGCTCCGTGCTGGCACATGGCATCACTTGGGATCTCCTTGAGTAATGAGCAGGTGTAATCATTTGTGGGTCTGTATAGCGTGCTGTTATACGTGTCCTTGCCTCTTGCTCCTGCTTTGCTTTCAAATCCTTGTGCCTTTTGCAGTGTCTAGGTGCTGGGTGGGAAATCCTTCACGCAGGCGGCTCTTACTGGGAGGTCTCGTAACCTATGCACACCAGCCCACTCTTGCAGCATTTTTCCTCCAGGATATGTTCTTGCTGCGAGGGGATGTAGCTCCAGTGCGGATGGAGTCCTCCTGCCTGAGGTGGGCAGGGAGAGCAGCCGCTGCTTCCCTTTGCTCCGGTCCTGCAGCCAGGTGGGATGGAGCTGGAGCCTGGATCTGAGCAGCACCAGCCCTGCCCAACAGCAGATTTTCAGCGTAGTGAAGGGAAGGATGAATCTGCAAGAAACCAAGCAGGAAACTTGATTTTTTTTTTTTTCCTCAAGGAAACCACTGACGAAATGAACATCTTCCCACGGTTTGGGTTTTGATTGCGTCAGATCACCGTTCTTAGGTGAGGAGAGAGAGGAGACCAGGTGAGGTTGTAGCTGGCTCTGGCCACTCTATAAACATTGATTTCTCTGGGTCTTTTCAGTTTGCCATGTGCAGCGAGTGCTCCGAAAAGCCCCTGCCATGCTGATTCACTCGGTGACAGGGAATAAACACACAAGCGATGTAGTCAATATGAAATAGAGATTAATGGCTTTTCGGCTTGATATCCTCTGTGTGAAACAGATCCCGCGTTGTGATTTGACTATTTAATGTTTGTTCAATGTTAGGCATTAGTAGCAGCTTCTTGGTGCGCACAGGTCATTTGTTCACATATTTTGGACTCGCCCTCATCCCAGCCTGGCGTTGCTCTTGCTTTGCTTAACCACAGAGAAAATTCCTGGAGAAAATCACTTGCCTCCAGGGATTAAGTGTAAAAGAGCAGAAAACGAGCCCAAGCTCTGGTGCTGGTGTTTATCCTCACTCCTTTTTTTGTGCTGGAGGTGGGTATGGAACCGACCAGGGCTGCTTTGCTTTGGCATCTGCCCTGGGCTTTAGCTGGAATGTGCTCAGCTGGAAAAATGCCTCTTGCCTCCCCGGGGCTGCCTGCCAGGCGGGTGTGGGATGATCTGCCGGCTCTGACCTGCCCTGGCCACCATGAACCGGTGGCTATCGGCCTCGCCTCCCTGGCTGCTGGTCAGCTGGGAGGGAAGGAGCTCAGCCAGGAGTGACCCCCGGCTCGGAGGAGCTGCTGTCTCCATGCACAGCCAAGAGAAATGTAATTACAGCCGTGGCGTTCCCGTCAATACCCGGCAGCAGCAGGCTGGGGCTCAGGGGAGGTTTTTCATTGCGTTGAAATCTGACTTTATTAATTACCGGCCTCTGATCTCATTTGAGGGTTAAGTTTATGAAACTGAATCCTTACTCCCCTGCTCTCCTTATTCAGCTGCCTCACTGAGCTTGGCGCAGTGGATGGTTTGGACCTGAGAAACCCCTGGGGTGTCTTGTTCTTCAGGCAGGAGCTGTGCAGGGAAGCGGCGGAGCGAGGGGGGATGGCGGAGATGTACCGAAGTCTTGGAGAAAGACAGAGAAAGAAATTGCATCTCGGGAACACTGCAAATGGGGATGGTTGCCCACGTTCCTGATGACATCTGTTGAAGGACTTACTCTCAAATTATAGATTTTTTTTTTTTTCCCCTCCTCGGCAATTCCCGCATGCGGGATGCTGGTGGCAGCACCCAGAGCCCCCAGCCCTGCCCAGGGAGGGGACACTGTGGGGGCTGCTCTAGCAGGGCCACCATCAGCCTTCGGTGCAGCCCAGGCTGCTCATACCCTCCCTGGGAAGGATTTCCAGCCTCTCTCTGTTCACCCAGAATTGTCTGTGGACATTAACAGGGGTGCCTGTTTTTTATCTAGACATCAAATATTACTTTTTTTAAAAAGGGAAAATAGCCGCTAAACAGCCCTCGAAGCTTCAGGCTTGTGTCGAATTCCACTCAAAGAGCTTTGTTAGATAACTGTAATACTTTTCCCAGAGAAAATAGTGCAATTGAGGCTGGTGATTAAAAGCTATTCAGCCAGCTTTCCCTCTGCATCTTCACTTACCAAAAACAAATGCCAAGCAGAAACTCTTGGCAATATTTACTGTCACTATATTTCACGTTTGCCTTTAAATTAACTCCTCATCCTCCCTTCCAGCAAAAGGGGTGAGAGGGACCCCTGCCTGGGGTGTCCCCATCAGCAGCAGGTGGGAACGTCAACCCTTGGGGGTGCTGAGACCCTCTGGAGGCACCAAACCCAGCTGCGTGCTCCCAGAACTAGCCCTAAAGCCAGCGGGTCCCCATTTCCTCCGTGTGAGCATCAGAGGCACATTAACACCTGATAGTCCCTAATCCAGATGACACCCAAGGGCTCCCCGCATCCCTAGGTGATAAGACAAGTGCTAGGGCTGAGTCAGGCTGGACAGGAAAGGGACAAATTCTGACTCTCGGATTGCTTTTAACAGTATCCTCTGGAGATGCTTCTGCTTCATAGCTTCTCCATTCCAAGTTTTTGCTCATCCATTTTTAATTTCCCTTTTCATTTTTTTTCCCCATCGAAAGATGCTTCAAGAGTCGGGCCTTCATCCCTCAGTGGCATATTATTTATTTTCTCACCCGAAATCGTGACGAGCAGTAGGAGACAGCGCGAGACTGTGTAAGTGCCGGGGGATTACGGCTTCACGGGGGAACAAGCTGCAGCGCAGCTCGGATGGGGACAATTGATCCAAACAGTCGCTATTACGTGCTGCAGCACCAAGTCTTAAAAAACAACAGCAATTTCTGCTCCCTGCCTCTAGCCTCAGATGCCTGTGTTTAAAGCCTGCGGTGGGAAAACGAGCCCTGTATGAGCTGTAATTCCTGTTTCTGGGGTGGAAAATGGCTTCTTCTCCCTCTCCCAGGGGTGATGTCTGTCCTGTCTGTCCCCACGGGTGCAGCTGGAGGGGAAACAGCGATGTCTCCCCCAGAGAGGACACAGACGGGAGCTGCTGCCTTCCTCTGAGCTGCTGCAACCAGGGAACCAGCGAGAGCCTTTGACTCCTGCTGCAACCAGGGAGCGGCGAGGTTACCTGGCACTTTTGCACTCATTAAGACATCCCAGTGTCCCAGAAGGAAATTTCCCAGCTTCTGGGCTGAGCTGGCATCCCTGCTGGATGCTGGGGTGGGTTACGGTGGGAGGGAGCCATGGGGGTCACTGACCCAGCCTCCCCTTCAGGCCCTGGGAGGGATGCTCAGTTTAGACGGGTGAGAGGGGATTTATTAGGTGAATTGTTAGGGGGATTTATTTCTCCCCTTCCAGTCTGCAGTTTGTGGCTGATGCGGGCTGGCGTTCGGCGGCAAGCCAGCCTCGGCAGCCTGAGGAAATTCAGACAGATGAGCGGGTTTTTCCCCGGGTTAAACTTGTGCAACGAGTGGGGGCAAGTGTCTTCTCAAAGGCGTTTTCTGCTCTCCCAGAAACAGCCGAAGGACCTGGCCCCCCGAGCGTGCATCCTTCCCTGCAGGAACGGGTACCAGGCTGCGAGCGAGGCTGAGCAGCGCTGCGGGAGATGCAGCGATGCTGAGCTGAAAGCAGAGAGTGCCGCTTAGTGCTGCCGGGCTGAACCACAGCGACGCTGCCAGGTGCTCCACCGGCCAGCTCGGTGCACCCATGGGAGCCGGAGCCACTCCTGAGCAGGGGGTGAGACCCTGGCCAGGGAAAGCCCCTTCTCCTCTTGCAGCCTTGCACCCCACAAGAGCAAAGAGGAGCTGACGCTCCGATCTTAAGTTTTTTCCACCGAGAAAAGCAGAGATGCAGGCAGGATGCTGTTGTAAGAGGAGATGCTGAGAGATGGGGCTGCTCATCCTTGGGGGGAGAGGGCTCAGGGGGATATCAGCAACGTCTGTAAATGCGATGGAGCCAGACTTTCCCAGTGGGGTCCAGTGGGGGACAGGAGGCACGAACTGAAACATGACAACATTCAATTTAAATACAGGAAAAAACTTTTACTGTGAGAAGGGTGCTGGAACAGGTTGCCCAAAGAAGTTGTGGCATCTCCATCCTTGGAGACGTTCACACGCAAGTGGACATGGTCCTGGGCCATCTGCCCTGGGTGACCCTGCTTGAGCAGGGGGTTTGGACTGGGCCACCTCCAGAGGTCCCTCTGTGATTCTGTGACAGTCGTGACATTTGCTTCAAATGGGGAAAGCTCCAGCAATGACACTGTCAGGTCTGAAAATGGGGGACTTATGCTCAAAAGGTCCATTCCACCCTGTGAAATATATTATTTTCCACTTAATAAAATAAAAATAAAATATTCCTACAGCCCTAATGCCAATGAACACTGGCGTTGCCGCTAACTAGACAGTTTTTTTCTGTGAGGTGGCATCATTTGAGTCAGTTTTCTGCACTCAGAGAGGTTTTTCCACCTGGGGAGTCCATTGCCAGCAGGTGGCAACCACGCTGAGGCAGTGAGTGCCCACGATGTCCCCAGCGCAGGCTGGCAACCCTTGGGCTGCTCCCAGGGGTCACCCATCACCTCTGCACTCCCTCCTCTGCTGCTGGCACCCACCTCCTGCCCTGGGGAGGTCGTGGGGGCCACAGCACCCAGTCTTCTTTCCAGAATCGGCCACTGGTATGGTCCCCAGCCCTCATCTGCCATGTCTTCCTCCTCTTCTCTAAGTTCTTGGCATCATTTGGGACCTCCTGAGAGCATCAGCACCCTCTAAGCAGAGCTGGTGTCCACCCCAGGGGTCTCCTGTTCATCCTCCAGTGACTGGGGCTTGTTAAGTGCTCCCCACCCACACCTGATGTGCCAACACACCGAGCCAGGGCTGGGCTCTGGAAAATCCTCCTGTTTTCTGATAGGTGCAAGGTGAAGCTAATGAGATATAAGAGGTGAACTGGGAAATTTGGTTTTGGGGAAGTTTGTGAGCATTCAGTTTGGGGGCTTAAAAGGGGCATTAAGGACCTGCTGCTGTGGTCTGTTCTTCATCTTCTTTTGTTTTATGTGTCCTACACTTTCCTGGTGGCATCTGAAGAGGTAAGAGCCCAGTGTGGTGCTTGTGGATCTGGGGGAAAACTGGAGAGAAAAATTTTAGTTGAGACAACCTTTCTTAAACTAGCAATCTATATACCCTCCAGGGATGAAAGGATGTGAGAATAAGCTTTTCACAGACCTCCCATCTCTTGCAACCCTACAAGACAGCTCACTGCTGTACTCAGCTGGGCATCGCTCTCTGGGATGGGGGCTGGGAGCGCTTTGGTTTTTGCAGGGGTGATGAGATAGCCTCTGGCATTGCTTTTGGCCAAGAAAAAAAAAAAATCTGCTCATGTTTAACAAAGTGCTTTGGCGGTTGATACAGAGCTGAACTAAGGGAGCTGTGGCACATGTGCTCTTCTGGCTGTGGTAGGTCACTGCTAAGGACTGAAAGAGGAACTCTGCAGTGCTTGCTGTGATTATTTTTTTTGTGGCTTATAAAACACCTTAATTTTGTTATGAATCTACAATATTTTATTTTACAGTAGGTGAAATGTAATACATAGAGAGCAGAGACATGGGACAAGTAGCATAAGTTTTCTCTGGTGAAAGAACGACCAGCCTCTCTTTTTTCCATGAGGTTTATTTCATTCATCACTCTTAAATATATATTTGGCACTTAACAGGAACAATTAGCTACAAGTAATTTCTAACACAAATCACAGTTGCAGTAGTATTTGTATGGTGTGGTGTTTAGCATTTTTGGTTTAAATTTGACTTGTGTTAACAGCTCAGAAAAGGGGGAACTTGGGGTGGAGGTGGAGAGTAGACATCCCTTGAAATCAAAACCAAAGCTGTAACACATGTATACACATAGATGGACATAAAAATTGTTAGCTTTCTCTTCCAAATACTCATCTTGCATCCTCTGTCCATTTTATTGATGTGTCATTGGAAGTGCTCGTTAGCTCTGCTCCATGAAACACTCCTCCAAGGAACACAGCTGTTAAGAACGGAGCATCACATGAATGTGAACACTGGTCTGCAGCTTGGCTGTGCTGTACAGCAGATGGCAATAAAGGACCACTGTGCAGCAGAAGTACACCTCTGAAAAGGAAGTTTTCTGTCCTTAACGCTTCAGAGCGTGTAATTAAAAATAAGAATATAGAAATACAACTTTGAGACATTGGGAGGTGCAGAGGGGAAAAATGCAAGAATTCCAAGTAAGCAGGACAAACTATGTGAACGATAATGATAAACAGACACACACATCACATGTAAATGAAAGAAAGAACATTGATGTGATGGGTTTGTACAGTCCTTAGCCACCCCTTTGGTCTGCAGAGGTGCCCCTGTGAAGCCGTGGGAGGGAAGGGATCTGCGAGCCCCAACCCACTCTTCAAGAAGCTCTGCATTCCAGCATCTTCCGGAAACTTTTCCGAAAACTATCATCCAGGAAAGCGTACAAGAAAGGATTCAAGCATGAATTGGCGTAGCTTAGGCTGGTGATGAAGTAGGATATCCCAATGACCATGGAGGTCTGGGGCAAGTCCGTGGTCAAAGCCACAATGGTGGCCAGGTGGAAGGGGGTCCAACAGAAGAGACACACAGCCAGGACTATGAAGACCATAATAGTGACTTTCTTCTTGGCTTTGTCCAGGGCTTTAGCGTTAGAGTTCAAGTGCATGTTCCTTAGCTTGTAGAGCATCATGGTGTAGAGGATGCAGATGGTGGATACTGGAATGGCAAAGCCAAGGATGAGGGTATAGATCCTGCTGGCTTTGAACCAAACCCTTTCGGGCTTGGGGAAATTGAGCCCACAACTCTTGATCTCCAGGTCATCTATGTAGACATTGGCAAAGATGACGAAAGGGAGAACTATGATGGTGACCAGGATCCAGATGCACAAACTAACGATCCTGGCTGCTCGGTACGTACGATGTGGCATCCTCTTGGACCTGACTGTAGCCAGCACTACCAGATACCTGTCTATGCTCATCACCGTTAGAAAATAAATGCTGGAGAAGATATTGTAGTGGTCTATGGACAAGATGACCTTGCAAAGGACTTCTCCAAAGGGCCAGTAGTGGAGGAGGTGTTCAGCAATATTAATGGGCAAGACGAGTGTGAACAAGTCATCAGCTATAGCAAGGTTCAGGATGAACATGTTTGTCACTGTCTTCATCTTGGGGGCCTTGAGGATCACGTAGATGACAGCAGTGTTGCCTGTGAGCCCAACAGCGCAGATCACAGAGTAAATCACGGGGAGGACAACGTAGAAATCGTCTTCCTGCTCTTGGAAGGTTAGGTTGAACCTCATGCTGTTGTCCAGGTAGCAGCTGTTGCCTGCGTTGCTGCAGGTGCTGTTCAGATCACCCCAAAGAGAGCTGTTCCCCATGCCTGCTGCTCACAGGCTGCCCTCAGATGGCATTGGAAGCCTTGCTAGCCCAGAAGGGAGAGCCTTTTTTTTTTTTTTTTTTCCTGTGAGAAGCAGCTGCTGTCTCATTTAGAAGTGTGTTATTTCTAGAGGGGGTTGTGAGACATCATGGACCATCTAACTCAGCTCTCCTGCCCTCCACCCCTGGAGGAGTTAGATTTTGAAGTGATCAGGGAAAAAAACCCAGAAAGACTGAAAGACACATAAGGCTCTGTGAACAAAGCAAAAGAGAACTATAACTCCCTGTATAAGTCAAGAACTCTTCTCTCTGAGAGCATCCCCCGGTGAGCTCTGTCTTTTTTCTGCTGGGGAAGTCAAGTGGCTCCAGTTGAGCTGTCTGCAGCGAGAGTCCTCCTCAGGATTGGCAGAAGCAGAGGGAGGGCAGAGAGGAGCTTTGTGCCTGGTTGGCTATTCACAGCCCTCGGAGGACTGGAGGGATGGCTGCTGTTTCACTTGCACAGCGCTTGCTTTTCCATGCTGGAACAGAAGCGTTGCAGTGTTTAATTAGCGCCTGTCTTTGTGGCGGAGTTGAGGCTCTTTCCATCGGCTGAGATGTCACAAACAATGAAGAAGTTTCCGACACGGCTGCTCCCCACTGCCAGGGTTCCCTAGCAAAAGAAGGAGGGGGGGGCGGGGGGAAGAAATGGAGTTCAAGGAGTATTGCCAAAACTAAGGGTTAAAGGGGCTTAACCCACAATTTCAGTAACTCTTTAAGCAAGAGTAGGTTATGATCTTATCCAACATGAAGACAGCCCCCATGACAAATAATGGTGGCAGCACACGAACTTGGCACAGATGGACAAACTGACCTGTAGGTCTCAAGTTTGGGATTATTCAGGGAAGAGGACAGGGGGAGAAGTACCCTGAAAGCAAACGCACTTTAGAGTCAAAGCAAGAATTACCCCCTGTCTTTGCATCTCCAGCGGTTGCCACATCCACCCCTATCGTCTGACCCGTACTTCCAAGAATTCCTCTGCAGGGAAGCAAACAAACAACCGACCTCCCCCTGTGAAGATCAAAGAATTGGCAAGTGGTCCCCAGGCTCTGCAAAGACAAGTGCCTGGCTTCGCTGGCGTTTTGGTGTCGCACAGGCAGGGATAAAGCGAGCAGGAGGAGCGCTGGCAGTGGGACCGGAGGGTTGGCGTGTCCCTTACCTGCTGAGCGGCTCCGGGTCCTCCTCCGGCACCTGCTGCTCGGCACTGCTCAGCCTCTTCTCTCTAATCCGAGTTGGAGGAGGGTCTGGGGGATGCTGACGTTACCTGGCTTCGCAATCGGCTCAACGTGGTGGCTCTGTGCGTGCGTTGCATGGCTGAGCAATTAGCGCTTGTTCGCATCGGGGAAGGGCAGAGGGGAAAAAAAGTTTTTTTTTCTCTCTGCAGGGTTATTGAAATAGTCAATAAGGTAGATGCCGGTGAGCAGGGGATGCTGTGGGGCTGTGCTCTTCAGGAATGAGGGGGATGTGGAGGTGCACAGGCAGCACCCAGGGCTGGATGAGAGAGGGATGCGGGAACGGTGGGAAGTGGTGGGTTAAACGGCTTCAGCAGGGAGCACTGGCTGGGTGTAACAAAGGGAGATGCACAAATGAGGGGGAGGGAGTGGGAGGAGGGTACACAACACTACAGTGCTCAAAAAGAACAAACAAACAGCCGTACCTTGCCAGAGCTGTGCTGGTTTCAGCTGCGCTGGGGGAGCTCAGCTGGTTTTCCCCAGCTGGGGCTCTGGTCCGGCTTTGGAAATGCAGCACGAGATGCAGGAGTCCCGAGAAGCCTGGCAGAAATGCACCCCAGGTTATACAGCAAAACCCCCAACAAGATCACTTCACCTTCATGTCCCTGTAAAAAGAGGAAAAAGGAAATCAAGGGTCTTTTGGTTCTCCTTTAGTCTTTTAAATGTGTCCCCCAGCTGCAGGTTGCCTGACCTTTGTTTCAAAATGAAGCATCCATCAGTGCTACAGATCCATCAGTGCTGTGCCTGGCAGCTGCAGCATCATTTAACCAAGCGGGTCACCTCCTTTAAATGAACCATGGAGCTAAGAGCTCTGTCTGACTTTGCTCCTTTTCTGGGGACATTTACCCTTTTCTGGCAAGATTATTGTGCACCAGTAACTGGGTGGGAACAAAGCACTTCACTGCACTCAGGGAGTTAAGCCCTTAAGGCCATGGTAGAGCTGACTTTTCAGCAGATGGTAATTTTTTTACACCCCGTGTACAACACTGACAGATATTTGGTGTATTTCAACCAAAATCTGACCAGCCATTAGGCCTCAGCAAAATTAAACAGAAACAGAGGATTGCCCAAGACGATCCCTCGGAATGGTATGGATGATATATCTTCAGATGACAGACCCCCCCCCCGAGCCCTCCTCCTGCCTGTCTGGGGAAAGCTGCTGCGGTTTGTAAGTACTGGTAAGGGAAAAGGGGGTTTGAAGGGTCTGCAGGGGGAAGGCAGTTTTCCAGGGATTGCTGCTGCTTCTGTTAAAGAGAAGAAAATCCTGGAAGATAAAGAATTTCAGGGAGAGGGGGATGTTAAATTTACTGATCTGTAACTATTCTCCAGGGCAAAAGGGTACAAAAGTATTTTGTTCTGAAAATCCTTCTGGCGTGGCTTTCTGGTGTGTTTTTTTTGTTTGTTTGGGGTTTTTTTGCATAACGTGCACTTTTCAGTCCCCAAACTATGTTATCTTGGAATTGGCTGTCACGGTGTCTGTGTGTCCAGGCGCTGGGTGTCCAGGGACATGTTCAGGGGGGATGGGAGCTGGGGGGGCTGCAGGAGCTGGCTGTGCCTGCTGGGTGATGCTGGGGCTGCATCCCCCACCTACTTCTCATTATCTGTAGGCAGCACGGTCTCCTGCATGCCTTTAGGATGTGTTTGATTAAAACAACCTTGTCAGAGATGAGATGGAGACTTAAAAACTTGATCTTGTCTGGGGTGAGTAGAGGGGCTTTTGTTTCTTCTATATCCCCTGCACAAATTCCTGGCCCCTGCTTTCTGAGCTGTGGTCCTTGCCTAGTTCCTCGAACAGGTTTGCAGTCAAACTCCCTTGCTTTGGGGAGAACAACCGCAAATTCCTGCATGGAATTGCTTTGCAGCAGGAGCACTTCCATCAACAAAGGGAACATCTCAGCGACCAGAGCTGCTGGCTGAGCCCAGAGGAGGCACGTTGTGTGTGTTGGCATGGTGAGAAACAGGGAGTGCCTGGAGGGAAGGCTGAGAGGATGTTTTATTCATCTTGTTTTCTCTGGCCAGGTGTCCCTTCCACTTGATTGTAAATGTTACGGTGGCACGAAGCCTTGAGAATCGAGCCCTGGTTTGGAGTTGCTGTTACAAAGGACGTGAGCTGTATTTTCCCTCTGAGCCACTTGGACCTATTCATGTGCTGACAGCCCCATAGCCAGCACAGTGCAAGAGGGACAAAGTTTCTGTCCCTGGCAAATCCATGCTCTGGAGATGGACTTTGCTCCTTGAGACCCGTGTTCACACTGTACAGCTCGAGTCAACTGTGCAAACAGAGAAAAGGCAGTAAATCAGGGAGGGGGAAATCCCCCACGAGGCTGAAGCAATGGTGCTTTATTGCCATCATAAAGCTGACATGCTGCTGACTCCAGACGAAGGCCATCCATCATTTTGGAGTTACGGAGAGCTGTGCTGCTGGCAGTGGCTGGGGTGTATCAGGAGTTTCCATCACTGGCAGGGCTGAGCAGCAGCTCACACCTTGCTGGGGACAGGCAGGACAGAAGCATCCTTTGCCTGGGTTGCTTTTGGTGAGCACTGCAAAGGATGTGCTCAAATAATGGGATTACTGCCCCACCAACTGTGTGAGTGATGCTGTCCAAGCCTGCTGTGGCGCTTCAGCCCTCCCGTGAGGGCATGTTGGCTAAAGCGTTGTCATCTCAGGCAGAAAGCTGCCACCTCTAACCAAGCTTCAGTACTTTTGATGAAGGAAGAAGTCCTTTTGTCCTGGGAAGATCCAATTTGCAGAGACAGAGAGGAGCTTTGACTCAGAGGCTGGGGCCCAGAGCAGGGTGCAATCACACAAACAGGTCAGATCTGGACTGGGACTGCTGTCCTAGGGCTCTGGCTTTCCTGGACACCCGAAGGGATTGCTTTCCCCCTTTCTTTACTTGCCAGCTTTGGCAGAAGGGGCTGTGCAGGGCTGGGCTCAGCATCCCGCCCAGCAGCCAAGGCAGAGAGCAGCAGCCCTTTGCTTCACCCTCCCTGGGCAGGACCATGGAGCTCCCGCAGCCACCAGAGAAGTCCTGGGACTGGGTCGGGTTTGATGAGACTGCTTTGCTTCACACCCCACCCCGAGGCATGAGCAGGGGGATAATCCTGGTTTGTTGGGCTCCTGCTGCTGTCAAAGAGTCAAGTTCATCTCAAGGACACAGATACACAATCAATACTCCTTGCTCACCGAAACACAATGTTCTCGCCTGACTGTCTTGCAGTCGCTGGTTATTAAGGTGATTTATTTGTGTGAGGTGTTCAGGCTTCTCAAAAGGTAGTACAGCACCGCAGGTTAACATCCAGAACTGACTAGATCGAATGGTCTGTCGGTGATGGCTTCTGGTGAGCAGAGCCAGCGTGCCTGGGCAGGTTACTGATTGCAGGGTAACTCCCTGGGCTGTCACCTCTGCCTTGGGGCCAAGTGTCCCCAGAGCTGCTCTGGTCCCAGCCTGGGGATGTGTAGAGGTTTCAGCTGCATCCCCCAGGGGCTGCATCCTGCTCCTTGAGGTGCTGCTGGCTCAGCAAAGGGGAGGCTGGCGGGTGTTGGGGTGAGCTGGAGAGGAGGAAGCTGAGCTTATTCATCACCCCAGTGCTGGATGCTCCCCCCTTTGCCACGAGCTGGGACATGTCCTCCTCCTTCCCAACCCTCCCCAGCCAAAGTGAGCTGTTTGGCTGAGGCAAAGGATGGTGCTCCCCTTGTGGGACACCCCTGGGAACCAGGCAAGGAGTGTAGGTGCTGATTTTTTGGGGGGGATGAGGATAGTGCAGATGTCTCCACTAGTGAACTGGTGAATTGTGGGTGACAAAAGTGCCTTTGAATAGGAGTAACGATTGCAATGGATCCAGCGGCCGGTGACACATCCAACGCTGCCCCAAGCTGCAGTGAAGGCAAAGTGGTGCTGGGGGGGGCTTTAAAGAAAATCAGAGTAATGAGTCTTATAAACGGCCTGTTCTTGTCAGACAACAGATGTATCAATAACTGCCCCATCTCTGCCTCCGCAGGGGAGCAATCAAGACAAATGCTGTATGAGTAATTTCCTCAGACCAGAGGTGATGGGGAACAAAAGCTGGAGCACTGGGAGGTGGTGGCTGGGCGGCTGGAGCTGTTTGTTCCCCTCCTGCAAGCCAGGAAGAGGGCTGTGAAGCTCCTGCAAAGGGTCAGCAGCTTTTGGAGACCCTGGCTCTTCTGTAGGACATTCCCAGCCCCGTGGTGCCAGCACAGCCCTGGCCAGGACATGTTCCCAGAGGTGTGATCCAGCCACAGGCGGTGAGCGGCGTGGCAAGGGGATGCCGGGCTCCCAGCAAGGAGCTGGTGCTGCCGGACTGCCTCTGCTGTGCTGGCAGCGGCTGTTAATTAAC
Source organism: Pterocles gutturalis (assembly GCF_000699245.1). Classification (NCBI taxonomy): domain Eukaryota; kingdom Metazoa; phylum Chordata; class Aves; order Pterocliformes; family Pteroclidae; genus Pterocles; species Pterocles gutturalis. The sequence continues at coordinate 17,196 of NW_010110400.1, read as the reverse complement.
GGAGCTCTGGCAGTGTTGCAATTTGTATGTATCGGTGAGAATTTAAAGAGTGAAGGCAGAACACTATGTGGCTTCTTTAAACACCTTCATTTTTATTCCCTCCTGTTGGTCTGGCTTCAAACAGCCTTGTTCCAGAGGGAAATTAAAGTATGTTTCCATTCTAGGATGCTTTTTTTTTTTCTACAGCATTTTTTTCTCTGCTTTTCCCCAGGGCTGGAATTGAGTCTGTTCTTTGGTTATTTTTCTGCCCTGAGCCAGGGTTTCTGGAAGGGGACTGTCACTCTTTTCAGTGCTGCTCAGCTCCTTTGTGGGGTGTGTGGGGCTCGGGGTGGCTGCTGGAGGTGGCGGCAGCAGCTTGGAGCTCCCCGTGCTGTGTCGGTGCTGCCACGAGCAGAGGACAAAGGCTGGAACACAGTGTGTCCTGCGATGGAGCTGAGCAGTGCGGGGATGCTGCTGCCACATCCTCCTTCACTCTATCTGGAAACAGGGGAAATTAATCTGCTGGATCAATCCACGTATCGATTTGTCTTCTGGGTTTGGAGCTTTCCCTGTTCCCTATCTCAGGTTTCTTCCTTCAGTCCACGTGAGTCACAGCTTTTGCGTGATCTGACTGCGGGACCTGTGCCTGCGAGGAAAGATCAGCCTATGTGACGGTGCCTTGTGCTGCTGTGATCTAAGGTGCTGCTAATTGCAGACTTTTGCAGCTGTCTTGGAATGCTGTTAACTCTTGAAACTAATGATGACCGCTGAAATGTTACCAGGATTCTGTTTTCCTGCTGGCTGCGTTTAGCAGATGAGCGTGGCAGGTCTGCGAGGGGTTCTCCAGCCCAGCTGTTGGATTGCAGAGGTAACAAGGAGAAATCCTAGTTTAAAAGGATGGGAGTAAAGAGAAATAAAAAGGTGTCAGTTGCCCTAATTGGGTGGAAAAGAAATGGGTGTGAGTCAGCAGGTAGAGATGGCTCTTCTCCTGGTTCCGGTCCACAGTATCCTTCCTACCGTGTGCTGCTGGCAGGCGAGGGCTGGGCAGGACACATGTGCTGGCTGGTGCTGCAGCCTGGTGGCTCCCTGTGCAGGAACCTGACATTATTTAGCTGCTATTCAGCTGGCGATCATACAGCTGCTAAAAGCCCTTGGTATCTGTGCTGCTTCCAGGTGATACGAGTTGTCACTTTGACTTTTTTAATGACGTTTGAACTGTTGCTTCTGAAAAGTCACCTTTGCTGTCGCTGCCTGACCTGCCTGGAAGCTGTCAGGAGTTGCAAGCAGCGGCGTTGCAATAGGGTTACAGCGCATCCTTGGAAAAGCAGCTCGGAGCCCTTCAGGGATGGTTGCCCAGGGGCAAGCTCTGTGCAATATATTCCAATATCTCTAAGCAACAGCTAAATGTGTCACCTCATCGTCTTAAGTAGCAGAGCTCCTCTGGTCTAAAAGCCTAATCATGAGAGGGTGATGGAGCGCAAATTGCTGCTGAATGAATTTGCTGCTTTGTTTGCTCCGGTTTCCCCTCCCTGCCTGTGTTATGACAGTGAAATGACTCATCTTCGTTGTAATATCACGTTTTAGAAAAATGTTTTAATATTTTGTACAATGTTCATTGTTTAAAAAAAGAAAAAGACAACACATGAAATCTGTCTTTTGGCAGAACCTTTTCCAGTGCAATTATACAGAGCCGGCAACTTTCTCCGTGCAGTCTTCAGGCCAACAAACAGTGGAATACGAGGTTTACGATACCATCGATTATTCTAAGGAAGAAAGGGAAAAGCAGGAGGTCTAATGTGAGCTTAGCAAAACTTGACTCTATGGCTTTGGACTGCAATCACTTATTACTGCTCACTTTTGCAATTAACACCAGCCTGACCTGCTTCAATAGGTTGTCTTAATTTGCGTGGCCAAATAATGACAATTCAATTTTAAGAGCGTGATCCTTGATGGATGTGTCAGTGTGGTGGAGGAGTGGCAGGAGTGGATCTGGTATGTGCACCAGAAATAACCAAAAAAGCAGCAATGGTCTGTAGGACCTGGCTCTTCTCTTTTTAAAATCTGATTTGGACCTCAGGCAACATCCCATAATTTAATTCCCTGGGGAACTGAAGCTGCCAGGTCACTGATGGGGGTTTCACAGCGTGCTGGGGAAAGTTAGCTCCCCAGCAGAAATCCTATAGATGGAATTTAATTCTAGACAACCATGCTATAGAGATGATGCTTCGGATGCTGGTGGAGAGAAGCAGAAAAAGAAAATAAATAAATATATGCCTCTGCATTTTCCAGTGGGAATAATTTCTACTGGGAATGATGCAGAGCCTCCTGCCAGGCGAATGATTTCAGACAAGAGCTGACTGAGCAGGAGAAGGTGTTTAGTGTTGGAGGGCTGAGTTATGACCAAATAGGTCTTTCCACTTCTAATACCGGTGATTCTCAGTAATATCAGTGTCATTTTATCAGTAAGGAGCATGCTCAGGCTCTGGGAGACCTCTCCATCTCCACCTGCTTCTCAGTCCCACTTGAAGGCAGAGGAAAATGATTTCCTTGTAAATGGCCCATTTCTACCGACTTCTGCAAACTCGCACTGAGGCTCCTTGCCGGGAAGTAATTTTTTTTTTTTTTTTTAATAATAAGAATTTCTTTCTTCTTGTAAACGTTAAGTGATGCATTTCCCCGCCATGGATATCAGGAGGTGCAGGAGCACACGCTGCACAGAAACGCTCCCCAACCGCATCAATAACCTTTTTGTGTTGCTTAGTGAGTCCCAGATAACTGCAGAGTAGTTGTGTGTCTCTGCAGGTTACTTGGCAATCAATAACACATCTCCAATAATATATCTGAATTTACAGGGAGGGTGTGATGAGCTCCTTACTCTGCGCTCAGGCGCCGGCAGTGTCTGTTCTCTTGCGGGTTTATGGGCTCAGCAGCTGGGCTGTGCAGGAACAGAAGTGCTTTTTATTCTTGAGACTTTGAATCTCTGTTATCTGGCCAGGATTTAAGGTGAGAAGAGCTTTTGGGCTGTAGCAGCACCTCCTCTCTTTCCTCGATGCTGCTCTGCAGCACTCCTGCTCGGCTTGCTGTGTATTTTGTGGAGCAGCCAGGATCCTCCTATGGCCCTACAAGAGATGGGATTTTCTGGGTTGGAAGGAAAAAACATCCATGAGACAGGTAGAACATGATGCTGCTACCTGTCGCTGGTGTTCCCACCTCTGGGAGCCCTGGGACACATGAAAAATTGAGATTTTGTAGATTTGTTGACTATCTAAATCAGTAGAAGAGTTTATGGGCTTGTTTCCAGCATGAAACCAAGCTCAGTTTTGCCCATGATATATGGGAAAAAATATAGCGGCCAGAAAGTGGTGAGAAAAAGACGGGTGATCAGCAGATCATTTTCATGTGGCTGCAGGGAGGGAAAACACAATTGTGGTGTGTGAGATGTGTCCTTAACCTAAAAGCAGCAGAAGTGACCCAAACAGTGAGTGAGCAGCAATGGAGCTGGCATCGCTGGGGGTGGTGGAGCGTCTCTGCCGGCTGGATCTCTGCCACCGTGCACTTGCATCGCGGCTGGTTGTGCCTGTCCCTGGTTGTGCCTGTCCCTTACGTTTGGATTGCGCAGCTAGAGAACTGGTTGGCTTTTTAACTCTTGAACATTCAAACGAGTCCAGGAGATGCGGGATGGGCTGATAAGTGGGTTTGTGTTGTCTTGGCTGTTGGGCATCTTGCTGCTTCCCGGCGCTTCTACCCATGATGGAGCTGTTTGCTCCGCTCCGAAGCGATCCCAGGCACGCTGCTTTGGTGGAAGGCAGAATGGCTGAAGAGAAAAATTGGCTGGAAATTACTTGTGGGGAAATGCAGTCGCTGCGAGTTTTCTTCTGGGACTTGCTCGTGAGCAAAAACTGAGCCTGGATGGGGGGGTCTGTCCTCGCGGGGGTCACTGATGCTCACACGATGCTCTCTGTGCATCCGCAGTGGGTTGTTGCTCCACAGAAAGATGCTCCTGCAGGAGCCTCCTGCCAGGGGGAGATTTGCCATCGCAGCCGAGCTGCTTGGAAAAAAACATCGAGGCCAATTTTCCTTTTCATCTGCCTTCCTCGCCAGGAAAGGCAGGATGTCTGCCTGCTGTACTTCACGAGCAGGAAATCAATTGCTGAGGGATTCTTTCTTTGTGAAATTCAAGCCGGGGGGCAGCGAGGCAGGCTGGGGAGCTGGAAACGATAGCTCCGTCTTCCTCCCCTTTGCTGCTTTAATTGTTTGTAATGACTTAATAAGCAGCACTAAACAGGGAAGCTGATCCTTCCCTGCAGCAAACACAGGCAGGCAGCATTTTATTAGTTTTTCTAGGGTCTCTGTTTGGAAATTCTTTGCTCTATTTTCTTGCACTTGATCCAAAGCCTTTGGAGACCAGTAGCAAGCTGTTGTTGACTTGGTGGTGTCAAGGCTCCGAGTGTCCAGCCAGCAGCAAATCCATGCAACTATCTGGGAAGAAAAGATGGAGAAATGGTGTGATTTAAGACAGGCAATAGGCAGATAGGGAAGTGTCCTGGTTTGGGCTGGGACAGAGTGAACGCTCCTCCCAGCAGCTGGTGTGAGGCTGTTGGGGTTTGTGCTGGGGACAAGCTGATCACACACTGATGGGCAGAGCTGCTGCCAGGACAGTCGAGGACTTTCCAGCTTCTCTGCTGTGCCTGTGTCTGCAGGGGCAGGAGGAGCTGGGAGGGAGCACAGCCCCAGTGACCAGCCCAGGATTCGACCTTGGGTTTAGGATTGAGACCCAAACTGGCCGATGGTCTGTTCCATGATACGTGGATATCATGCATGTAATGCCCAGCATAGAGACGAGGGTCTGTCCAGAAGTGCTCTCTCTTGCTCTGGGTCAAAACTACAACAAGAAGCAAAATCCCAAACTGCAGATTTTTAAGGAGGAGCTTTTGGGATGTGGGGGCAGCTGTAGAGGCAGATCCTGAGAGTCCCACGGCTGATGCAGGCAGGTCCCGGGGGAGCATCCCTGCCCTGGAGCTGGGGAGCCGCTGCCCGGCCGGCAGCAGGTCTGGAACCACGGGGATGATTTGGTTTGTACCCGGTGGCTCAGCAGAGCTTGGGGAGATACCCCAGCCTCCCTGACTTGCTTGGATTTGAGAAGAATTTGGGTCAAATGGAATATTTATTTTCTGCAGGATGGAGTCTTGAGTTCTCCTTGGTTTTGCTTGACCACAGGGGTATGTCTCCACTCTGCCACCCAAACCGACCCCAGCAGACCCTTTTTTTTTCAGCTCTGATCCTCAGAGTTTTTCCTCTTAAACTACAAGAACTGAAAATTGGGGGGTTTTTGCTTGCTCGTTTTGCTCTTGGTATTGTGCAGCTCAGGGGAAAGAAACTTTCTCTTCCTCACTTTGTTTTTCTGCAGCAAAGCGTTTTGCTCTTGTCTCCAAAGGAGTGGGAAGAGACACTTTCTTTAAAGCTAAAGGAACACAATTGAATTCCCTTATTATTTGGAACAAAATAACAAAGTTATTTATGGTAAAAATAACTCCAAATTTTTGAAGAGATCTTCTGAGAAAATACTTCTCTCAGTGACTGGTTACAAGTGGGTATGGGAAAAAACTCTTTGCATCGAACCACTCAAAGCAGTCATTTCTTCCAAAGAGGAGGTGTAATTACATTTTATGGATGAAAAAAAGAAAAAAAAATCTGCAGTGGACCAAATGAGCTCCAAGGCGATTTTCATTTGTTGCCAACGACTGAACTACAGCACATGGTTGCTACCAGCTCTGCTGGACAAAACGCTGTCTTTGGGTTATCAGGGGTTTTGTCAGAAATCTTTGTAGCAGAATAGACCATGTGCTCATCTATCTATTGGCCTCAGCCGTTCCTGCTCTCCGTCGCACCTTGCTATTGTAAGGCAGCTCATTTAATTCTGTTGTCCTTCCATTCCGACATGTGCAATTTTTTCTAGCCCTGGTTTTCAGCTGGCCAGATGTTTTCTTATCCGTGAGTGTGTTCAGTGATGTCCACACAAGTGAAGGGAAGGAGGTGGCAGGTGATCATTTATGGAACTTTCTGCAACGGCTGGAAAACCCAGACTTCCATTTCTATCTCCGTACAAATGTCTGTCGTCTTTGTTTCTTCTCCTGCCTGCTCGCTGTGCCTCTGTGCTTGGGGTCTTTGTGCCTGGTCTGAATTTAGTGCTTGGAAATGCAATTTGATGGCTCCCAATTTTCACATGGAAGAATCTCGTACATAAAATCAAACAAATTTAATCGTCCGGGCTTTTGGAGTAACTTTTAAAACTTACAGTGTTTGTGATTGCCCATTTTAATTCCTTCTTCATGGCCTTATTGTCACTTATTTAAACAAACAAAATCCTCCTGGATTTCCTACGTCAATGGCAATGGGATGCGAACGTGTTATCGTGGGTGGTCAATCGAGCCTGATGAACAGCACAGCCCGTCCCTGTGTCTGAAGGTGACCAAATGTTCCCAGCCTGGCACGAGGATGAAATCCTGCCGGCACAGAGGAGCAGCAGCTCCTGAGCCAGGTGTGGTTACGGACTTATCACCTCCTTGCCCAGGTGCCTTTAATGCATCCTGCCTTGCAGAAAGTACCCAAAAAATCTAAACATTAAACAGGTAAAAATACCTGGGCTGCTTTCAGCTCATCCTGTGAATTATTCCAGAGCGAGTTTGGCTCTTTTTATGCATATGAAGAGCTACTCGATATTTTTAGCATAACTTTTTCTTCTGGGTGAAAATATTGCCTGCCTTGGACTCCTGTCATCCCTGCAGCAGGGTCCCTCGGGAGTCCCCCCAGGCAGCAGCGTTCGTGCTGCTGAGCAGCCCCCTCCTCCGCCTGGAGAAAAGGGCAATTTCCAGCTGTTAGATGGCTGTATTTTGTCTCCTGGAAAAAAAAAAAAATCCCCCATTTTGCAATCAGCTCTTTGTTCTGCTGGTATCAAATAGTGAACCCCTTGAGATGTGCCATTTTGGAGAGCGACGGGAGCTCACTGGGGCACTCCAGGCTCCCGCTAATTACCTGTCATTACCCACCCAGCCACTCGCTGATTTTCAAAAGCCGAAGGTGGCTGTGCCAGGCGATGTGGCCACCTGCTGCGGCGGGAGGGCTGGGGCTGAGCGATCGAGGGCGATTCACTGCGGTGCTCCTGTCCCCAGCTCTGCTCCCTGATGAGCTGCCCTGGGCGGTTGCAAGGGGCTGTTTAAATGAAATACATTTATTTCAAAGTCCTCCGGATCGGGGCTGGGTGTGAGCTGCTGTGTTGGGGAGCTCTGAGCTGGCTCTGCTTGAACTGATGGGTGTCATGCAGAGAAACTCTGCTCGGATGCGAGTTCAGCTCTGAAGAGTGCTGTAACCAGGCTCATTGCCTCGCCGTGGATCCGAGTTCAGGCGCAGCATCCCGTGGACGCGCTGCCTTGGGTTTTGGCTCAAGTACCAGGCTCAGAGCTGTGGTGCTGCAGGGGCCTCATTAAGGAGCTGTATCTCTGCTTGGGCAAATAATTCATGATGAAAAATTTGTGGATTTGGTCTCTTTCTGTATGTTCATAAATAACTTGCATGATGACCCATTTCCATCCTGTTGCTTAAAAGTAATCTTTCCTGGGAGCAGCTCCTGGGGGGACAGGCAGCAGGAGAGGTGGCAGCAGGGGATGGCCAGGCGGGACCCACAGCAGAGCCTGGCTCCTGCAGGAGGGTCACTGGGCCATGGCAGAGCTGTTTGGTGGAAGTGCCCTTGGAGCATAACAAAGCAAAGCATCAGGCCAGCGCTGGTGGCAATGCTAGCTGGTCTGTCAGACCTGCCTCGGTGAGGTTAGGGGCTGGTAATTGTACTTCTCATGAAGTTGAGTTGGTTCCTCGTGTCTCAGCAGAGTCCTCTGGGTCACAAACCAAGAAAAGACAGTTGGGTCAGCTGGTCTTTTAAAATGTTTTTTAAATATGCATCTTTGTCTCTCCAAAACCTAATTATTATTCATTTATTTTCTGATAAGGTTTTTCTTTGCTGGTTGAACGGTTTACTAAGCAGCAGACAAAACCATCCAAAAGCGTGCAAGATGCAGCTCCTGCCAAACTCAAGCAGAGCCTCACACTCCCGCTGTTCCCTCCAGGAGATCTCCAGCTCCGTGGAAGTCTCATCCCAGCAGCATCGTGCTCGGGTCAGGTCCCACCTCACCCCTGGGGTGCCCCGGGCTGGGTCTCCCCCGTGCGCCAGGGCTCGTGCTGGAGCTGCAGCCACCCGAGGTCCCCACGGGGTGCGTGGGACCCGCCGGGAATCGTTTGTTCTCTGCTCTTGACGTGAAGTTGTGACATGCACCTCGGTGTCAGCGAGGCGACAGGTTAATGCTGCTGCTGTCGGCTTGTCAGGCAGTGCCCACACACCGTGTCTGGAGACGGCTCGGGAGGGGAGGGTGACGGAAAGCTGGCACGAAATGCCATGTGCTGTTAATGCTCTCGGTGATTGCTCGGGAGGGGGGTCTGTGGAGGGCCACAGAGGGACAGCTCTGGGAAGCGCATGGCACATGGGTGACGTACTGATAATTGTCTTTACATAGAGGTGAGAAGGTATCAGCTTGCATGGCCTCAGTGTCTGGAGGTGAAAATTCACCCTGCGTGCTCAGCTCGTATTGCTCTGAAATATTATCTCTGCATCTCAACCAGGAACAATATTAAATCCTGAAAGTCAATTATGATCCAGGAGCAAACCTTTGCAATACCCGTTTGTGCCAAATGAGGAGACCAAAAGCTTTCAATAGGGTTATCGTTCTGCTTGGAGAATGAATTTAGGATTAAAAAAAATTCTTCCTGGGAGTTAAAATAATCTCTCCTCGGTTTCATCTGTGACGCGAACTATTAATGCCCAGTCTTTTGTTTCTCCGTGTGGTTGCTGGTGGTACGTTCTCCCCCATAGCTGTCTGCAGGTTAATTAACCATGTGCCGGAGGGTTCGTCTGCTCCGGTGCTGAGCAGGGCGGCAGAACAGGGATCACCAGCACTGGCACTTGCTGTGGTATAAAGTCCGAGAAGCAAATTGATCCCAGTTAATGTCACACCTTTAGCCAGGAGGATCAGGTCTTCTTCTACCAGGGTCTAGTGGCAGGGGTGGCCTCAAAGGGAAAGTTGGTCTGTGTAAGACCTGGTGGTGCTTTTCCTCTGCTCCGTACAGACACTGGTGAGTTAGATCCATGGGGAATGAAGCTGGGGGTGGCAAATAGTCTCAGAAACTGGAAGAAGAAAGAGTAGCATTAGACTCAGGTTTGGTGTTTT
>NW_010110400.1:0-7932 GCF_000699245.1 Pterocles gutturalis | reverse complement strand
TTTGTTTTTTTTTTTTTTTTTTTTTTTTTTCTCTGAATGTCTAAAATTACTGAAAGCAGAGGGGCAGATAGTGTGATGAGCTCTCTCTGCTCTGAGCTGACTAATGTTGTCTTTCTGTTTTCTTGCTCTTGTCTGTTGTGCTGACCCAGGTTTTGCCACATGGAAAGGAGCTCGGAGCAGTGTCTGCCTTCCTCTCCCTCTGTGCAGCGCCGAGCACACAGAGCCTGGGCAGGCTGATGCTGTAGAGCAAAACCTGGGAATCTATTGCTGATCCTGAGCCCAGCTGTGCCTGGGATGCTGCTAAACCCAGACTAAAGTAATTTCTGGTAAGTTTTGGCATTGTAAACCTCACCAGCCATTTATTTAAAAAAAAAAAAAAAAAAAAAAAAAAAGAAAAAAAAAAGAAAAAAAAAAAAAGGGATGAGGAGCTGGTATCAGTTGTGTGGGTATCACAGCCTGTGAGTGGCTCTTTCCTGCAGGATCATTATGAAAAGCCATACATACCAGCTGCTCAAGAGATAAACATGACAGGAGAAATATAAAAAGTGATCCGTGGCAACTCTTGGGGGAGCCCCAGCTGCAGCAGATCTGCATTCAGGTGAAGGATGGGCGTGGGGTGGGCTGGACCCAGCGCTCCCCACCCTCCAGCCTGCTGTTTGCTCCTGATGAGAGTCTCTTGGCCCCTCTCGGTGTGATATAAATCATTCCCACAGCTCTCGGTTGAGCTGCTGGTGTTTTAAGAGCGGGATTCAGGCACGATGCCTGTGGAGCATCCCTGGAAGGTGCTGAGCGTCCTCATCCCTAGAACCCTGGCATAGCTCTGGCTCTTCCTGAATCGGGTCTTCACGGGAGGTTTCCAGTCTGTCTGCAAGAGTTTTTCTCCCCTCAACAGACGTGATTTTATTTCTGTGCAGTGATGCATTTGTGTTCTTTCCCTTATTCATGCATGCCTGTGAGTAATCAATCCTGCGTATGGATGATGTTGTGGATAGAAAAATACATTCATGGATTGTCATTTTGTTTTGCTGTCACTCAGACTAACCTGATCCTCATCTAACCGAGCTTTTGGCCCAGTGAGGAGCAGAAAGCACGTTTTCTAACCCAGTTTCCTGGCTGATGAGCTTTCACTGGTGAAACAGTGATTGCGACTCATCTTCCTGGGAGGAAGGCGAAGCCTCGTTTGCAGGTCCGGGAACAAAGCTGGCCTGTGACGCCGTGTGCCTCATGTCCCACATCCAATATCAAGGGCCATTGAAACAGGCTCGTGTTTGCTTTGCTGCCCAGGGCTGCCGGAGTTATCACGGGAGAACGATAACTGACTGTCCCGCGGCAGCTCTCGTAGTAACCCCCCGTCTGCAGACACCTGCATGGGCACACAGCAGCCGGACATTTCTGGGGACAAAGAGGGACCCCAGCTGCCTGCGGCTGCCAACGAACACAAACCATGGTGGCTGCATCCCTGCCACGGGGTGACGGGCTCCTGGGAAGTGAGAACTGGGGCTGCTGATGTCCCGCGTTCTTTCCCCTGCTCAGTAAGTGTGCAGTGCCCACCTCCACCCAACCCCTAAATCTGGCTCGCTATTTTCGGAAAAGCTTATTTCAAAGCAAACTTGTTCTTTGTGAGCAGCTCAGCTTGCTGTTTGGATGAGTGCAAGGTAACAAGTTAAAAAAAAAAAAAAGCCAAAAAAACCCAAGAACAAGGTAAATTATAATGAATTGCTGGTCTCTCCTTCTTGAAATTCCCCCGTGCTCACCCCCACTTTCCGGGGATGTTTGCCACCCCCCTGAGGTGACAGCTCCTCCCAGGTCTGGGGATGATGGCATTCTTGCTGCTTTGCAAAATCTGGCAGAGTGGCCACTACACCCTCACCCCTTCTACCACCTCGGAGACAAATCCCAGTCCCGAGGGCTGCGAAGGTCAGGAGGATTTATGCCCAGCCACGCTCCCGACCGCGCATTTCCCGGCACACCGGACCATGCAGCCTCCAGCTGCTGCAAACATCTGCACAGCGACAGCCCGTCACCCGCAGCGCGGCTCTGCACCCTCCAGCACCGCTCCCCAGCTGCTCCAGCGTTGCTTTCATGGCCCAACATCCCTACAGCAAAAGTGCTTTAAAAATAAATTGTTGGGAGGGAAGGGCGAGCTCTGACTATCAATGGACGTGCTTGCTCTGACGGCTGCTCGTGGGCCAGGGAGCCGTGACTTCACATCCAGCCAGAATTAATTGCTTTCTCTTCTGTACGCTTATGGTGACAAATCTGAGCTCTTCCAAACCAGTGGCTGTTTTGCTCCCGGCATCAGTGGTATCCACATGAGATACAACAAAGATCCTGGTTATCGCATCAGGAGCCCTGTTGCACTTTCTCATTGTCAGCAATGAAACCAGCTGTTAAATCATTGTTCACCGCTCATGATTTATTTTCGGCTTTATACCCCCCCTCGTATGTCGCTTACGGTTACCTTCTGTCTCTGCAGGTATAGGAACAGCGTGTCATCGTGAACGAAACACGAAGGGAGACGCCCGATTTTGCGATGTTCTGTGCAAACAGCAGCGCGGCGGTGGTGGAGCGGGCAGTCCGCGGCGCAGGATCATCGATATTTCAGCAGAGGTTTGAAGATTGGGTTTGGACTCCATGTGTGCCTCTGGGAGGTTTTGGGGGTTGGCATCTGAAAGGCGAGGCCATTTCTCCTCTGTCCCCTCCAATGCCACAGGGGATGGGGGAATGCAGTCTGTGGTCCCTTGGGGCAGGAATCCCACCGCGACCACTGCAGCTCCGGGAGCAAACACAGCCAGGGCGTTTTGGGGCTGGGGCTGCATCAGCCCAGAGTGTGGAAGAGCACTTTGATATTATTTTTAGAGGTTTGAAAACATTGTTCCCAAAACAATTTCCCTCTCCTGCCTTCTGTCCTAAATTGGGGAACAAAGAAAAGGGAAAATAGCAGAGGTTTGATTAAATTGGGTTTTTTAAAATGTTAAAATAGCATCAGCTTGATGCCTGATATTTTAGAAATTGGCCTGGTAGCATCTATTTCATCCCACCAGAGGGATGGGATTTAAGGCTTCAAACACCAGAAACACTGGAGTGGAGTTTTCCATCCCTGCCACCCTGGTATCGTGCTATTTTAAGCAGCCTCAGCCAGATATATAAATATACCGCTCCGAACAACAACAACAGCAGAAAGAAAATGTTCCACCAAAGAGGGAAAAATAAGAGCAGGGGGTGGGCAGCCCTTTCTCAAGAGCTCGTGTTGATTTTTTGAAGAGTTGGATACAAACAAAAGAGGGTTTGGTACATGCCTTTCCCTGAAAAATGTAGAGATTTAATAGAAATGCGTATCTGAGACTTTTGGTAAGTTTGGTGTGGTTTTAGGTCTGGCAGGAATAAGAGAAATATTCTGGTTTCTTCTGAGCTGTTGCCTGTGGAAGGGGAGGTCACAGGTATCCCCCGTAGCTTTGTAACACAGACCCGAGCAGCACCCTGCTGTGCTCTCCCCTGGGTGCTGAGGGACCCCAAAAATTCCATTTTCTGGGGGAATTTTCCCAGGGCAGTGAAAGAGCAGCCACGTGTCTGCAGAGGACTGGTGTGTCCGCAGCTTCATTCCGTGGAGCTTTCTCCTTCTGTGGTGGTTTGTAACCTGAGGCACTCCGGCGCTCTTGAACTCAGCGGCTGGGGAAGTTAATCAGTGTAATCAGTGATAAATGAACCTATTCCCCTTACACGGGTGTGATGAGTGTTAGGTAACCCTGAGAGCACTCGCCAAGAAGGGGGCTCGTTATTTGGCAGGGAGGAGGGAGAAAATATTGCTCGTAGTAACTAGGGCAACTTGGCTTCCCTGGGAGGAGGAAAAGAAGCAATTAAGGATGTGAGCGCTGCATGGGATCGTTTGCATCGTTAGCCTCAGCGTTTGCAAATGAGGCGGCGATTTCGAGCTCCCCGGCACACAGCACATTCCCTGCCGTAATCTCTGGGCAGCACCGCCGCCGTCCCCGCTCATGGTGGGCTGGAAAATTGTCTGAAATTGTCCAAAATGGTCCATGCAGGAGTGAGGGAGAAAACTCTTGTGTTTCCTGAGACCCTTTTTCTTTCTCTTTGCTTTTTTCTTGGTCTCTCAGAGATGTTGCCTAGAGAAGCTGTGGATGCCCCATCCCTGGAGGGGTTCAAGGCCAGGCTGGATGAGGCTTTGGGCAACCTGGGCTGGTGGGAGGTGTCCCTGCCCATGGCAGGGGGTGGCACTGGGTGGACTTTAAGGTCCCTTCCACCCCAAACCAGTCTGTGATAATTCTAGCACCCATTTTGAGCAGGGCAGGGTCAGAAGCTGAGGAGACATGGCCATGCATCAGCAAACTGGGTTTGCAGACTTGTGCCAGCTCACCCTGCCTCACAAGAGCTGTGCCTGGAGACCTCGGGGATGGGCTCAGGCTCTCCCAGCTCACCCTGCCTCACAAGAGCTGTGCCCGGAGACCTGGGGGATGGGCTCAGGCTCTCAATTTTCCCTCTTATTCACCTGCTGATTGCAACAGCCCCGAAGGCGTAGGCTTGTATCCTCCTCTGCTCCAGCTCCATGTGGATATCATGGTACCTATACAAATATCTAAGCCTTTACCTCCATATTGATAAACCTTTAGATCAAAGATACTCTGCAAGTTGCTCTTTTGGCTCTAATTCTAGGGTTGCTTTCAATATCACTTCCCCCTGACAGTTAATGTATTGTTTTTTTGGTTTCTTTGAATGGTCTGTCATTCTTTTCATACGTAATGAATAGCAGCATCTATTTTACCCTCATTATACATATTATTATATGATGTCTAGCCTTTTCTGGTTCTTTCTTCTCCAAGTCCTAATTGCCATGCTCACTCCTATATGCTTTTAATTATTTCTATTGCTGATCCGTGGACTCTTCAGTTCTGCCACCCACGTTTCGAGCCAGGTGTCTGTGACTCACCGCACCATGTGCTAGACGTCACCTCAGTCTAAAGAATACCATTAGGATGCGTTCAGCCATATATTCTCTTTCCCCCTCTGTGTACACGCTAATGTTTTGTTACGAGCACGCTTGCTTTCTGAGCCATCTCTTATGGCTTGATCCTTTTCTGGAATAATCACAGTTATGTCAGGATTGAATCCCCTCCCAGCTCTGGGGTCTGGCTTTGGAAGGGCCCCAGTCACGCTCTCTTACTCGTCTCATCCTGTCTTTGACAGAAATGTTAGGCCTTCATGGATTATTTTTCAAGTCTGTGTATGCTGGTGCTGTTTCTATAGGAAAGTTTTTGAGTCTCTGAAGAGTTTTCTGGTGTAGGAATGACAATCCTAATGCTTGATGGAGGTGGCAGTTGCCTGAGTTGTGAAACCTGCTGAAAAATTCTGTTGCTGCCCTTTCAGATGACTGTTTTCATCAACAGATTATGGGCTTTTGGGATTTCTTTTCAAAGGGAATTTTGCTGTGTCTCTGCTTCAGGTTTCAAATGGGAATGGTGGTTTTTCACCAGCAGCTGCTTACAATCAAATTAGCCAACTGCCTTTGGTAATTAGCCATAATGTTATGGGAGCACAGCCCCAGTTACTAGCCTAGGATTCGACCTTAGGTTTAGGATTGAGACCCAAACTGGCCAATGGTCTATTCCCTATCAGGCACAGCATGCCCAGTATGTAGGTGAGGTTCTGTCCGGAAGGGTTCTCTCTTGCTCTGGGTTGTCTCCCTCTGGGTCACCCCTCTCTCAGGGTCATTTCAGTCTCTTGGGCACTCAGGCTCTTATCTCCATTCTGGGATTGCGGTTCCAGGACTCTCCCTGCTCTGGGATTGTTAGCCAGGAATGGGCTGAGCCTTGGTCATCAGGTGGTGAGCAGTGTATCACTCATTTGTATATGTTGCCATTATTATTATAATTATTATTATTTTCAATATTCTTGTAGTTTAGTTATTAAATTCTTCTTATCTCAACCCATGAGGCTCTTTTCCCTTCACCCCTTTAATTCTCTCCCCCATCCCTGGTAGGGGGAGGGTGAGTGAGCAGCTGTGTGGTGTTTTGCTGCCAGCCAGGGGTTCAAAACCATGACGCACATCAAAACTGTGCACATCAGTACTAACCTGAGGCTTCATCCTGCTGATTACAGGTACGAGTGGATGGTTTTGCTGGTCCTGTCCACCACGGCAAAAGATGCATTCAGAGAATTGGGTGTCCTGTAGCTATCTGGTTTTGTGTTTTCCTCAAAAATGTGGTTGGATGAGGTATGTGGAGCTCATTTCTTTAGAAGGGTCGGAGAAACAGCTGATGCTCCCCATGGTGGGCCTCCCTACCTCGCAGTCTGGCACAGATGTGATTCTTGAAGAGCTTTCTAATTTGCCCTTATTATGTTCTATGTGTGATTTAATGAAAGAATCCTTAATGAAAGTCCCTTTCTATACTGTAATTGAGCCTCTTAATCCTATCTGAAAAGCAGAGCACAATCCCCTCAGAAATGGTGTTCGAGTAACAGCCTATTTGCATTTCCTGCACTACGGTGTCGCTCGCCCGAGCCGCTTGCTCTTTATTTAAGAGCAGACAATAAGCAGACTTCTTTGAGTCAAAAATACACCAGCGATGCCATATGGAGTTAGGTTTGAGAAGCAAACCATCTCGCTTCCCAACTGAGCAAGCAAGACCTTCCCTGGTCCTGGAAAGCAAGAAATGAGCGTTCCCTTAGCGAGCAGCTGAGCAGATCGTGCAGGTTGGCACAGAGCAAATGGTACGTGGAGACAGCAGCTGTCAGCCAAATGGGTTACTGTGGGCAGGTAAGAGTTGGCAGGAGATAAAAGTGGAAACTTCAAAACAACAGGGTGCTGAAAAAATGGTGAGAAAGGCAATGTGTTCAGTGAAAACCCTTCATCCTGAGCCTTCAAAAAACATTTTTACTAAAAGCCACAAAAAAAAAATCCTGGTTTTGATCAAAATTTGATCTTCCTAAATAACGTTTCACATTCAGAATTCTGAGTTAAGAAGTTTAAAGAAAGCTCAGTAGAGGATTTTTCATTGTGACCTTAGTAGTTAATTTTTTTTTTTAATGTGCTGCAATTTGGAGGGAGGTCCTAAGCCCCCACTGCAGCCTGATGAGACCCCGTTGACCTCAACACTGATGGACGCTCCCAAAACCTAGTATTGGACTGGCCCAAACCCAAAATCTGGATGGGACTATGCAAAGCACTTGGCACTAGAAAATACTTGAGGCTTGATGGCGATCCACAGATCCCACCCCAAAACCCACGAGCCATGCGAATAGCGATGGGTTTGCTGCCTGCTCTGTGCAGAACTGGTGGTCATGAGCGGCAGAGCCATGGGATGAATTGGCTACTGGTTTGTTGGGGCACAGAAAACCCAACACCTCTGCTGCTTTGGTCCACAGAGCAGAGTGCATTTTACTAGACAGATACTTGGAGCAGGAGGGATGAAGAAGCAAGCCTTCCCCTGCCGCCGGCCATCGGTGATGCTGTGCTCATTGCAAACATCCAAGTTCCACCTTGTACAAGTCCAACGCAGAGGATTCCAGGCTGAGCTCCCATCAGCTGTGTCATTACCAGGTGAGTGGGGAACAGACTCTGCACCGTGTTTCCAAGGCTGGGGATGAGTGGGTTGAACCACATCCATCGACACGATGAGAAATGGGTCATGTTTGGTCTTGCTCTGTCCAGCCAATATCCTAATTTAAATCAGCGCTGTCTTCTCAGCTTCTGCTTCTTCCTGCTTGCCCCCATGCACGCCACCAGTGAGAAGACCCATCTGTGCCAGCCCTGCCCCTTCTGCTCTCCCACCTTTGCACTAATCCACTCATCCCTCTGAAGATCTCCGTTCCCGGAGTAATAGGCACTGTTGGATCAGCCTTGAATGTGATGAGCAGTGAATTTTTGTAGACAACATGTCAATTTAAGCTGCTAAAAATAAAAGATCAATTCCCTCT
>NW_010110399.1:0-1138 GCF_000699245.1 Pterocles gutturalis | reverse complement strand
TCTAATGTAGTAATGGTGTGACTTTTTTTATCGTAGGTACAGCCAGTTTGTAAATATGGAACTAGCTGAACATGGTAAAATACAGAGGGGGATGGGCTTTTTAGTATACCTGAAACAGTCATTGTAATAGTTGGAAGGACTCATGCTCGGGTGAAACTTAAAGCTTACTCTTAGGTAATATTGGCAATCAAAGGTATAACGTTCATGCTTCATGTAATTTACACTGAAAGAGAGCATCCAGAAATGCTGTGGCTTTTGGAGGAGAGATTAATCCCTTTTTTAACGGTGGAAGTATGGGTTCCCTGTTTCTCTTCCTCTCCTCTCCACCCACTGAGCTTTCAGTAGCATTTAAGATACGATCAACATTGATCTCCAGGCATGAGTCTGAAATCTCTCCTTTTTGTGTTTTATTATAAGGAATATTTTTATCCAAAACACAGTAGTGAAGTTCTGTATAAGCAAGATGTAAATGTATTTTGTGAAACCTCAGAGGTTTCATACTTTAATAGCAAAATTTGTACCCTTAAAATGGGATGGAGCTTGATTTCATATTTATACTCTTATAGACATTGGTCATATTACAGGTATTGGAACGTGACCACTCACTTCTGATTCCAGAAGATTTCAGGCTGTATAATCCCAAGACATAAGAACATACACAATTTTACTTGTAGTAGTTCATAAAAACATGATTAAGCCAATGTAGGACCACAGCATGGACAAATATGTTTACTTGCTTACACTTATAGACTGTCCTTTGTTAATATTGTGTTCTTTCTGAATTACTGCAATTTGAGCTATTGAAATCTGCAAGGCTCATGAGGGAGCAAAAAATGATCAGTCATAGTCATTACCAATACCATTTCTGTTTGTATCTTAAATCTTTGCTTCAAGTAATGGCTTTAAGATGCTGGGTTTTATTAAATTTTTACAAGCCTCTGATGAGTTATCATTGAGAATTCACAGATTAACATGGTTAAATATCTGTTTTGGAAACTGTGTCTTGCCTATCTTTGTTTCAACTGCACTTCAACTAACGTTTATTCTTTCTTACATTTCCAGACAGTGTGAAAAATTTTTCCTCTGCTGCAGATGATGACAAAGTTCCCTCAAATCCCCTTGAGGTACACATCGAACC
>NW_010110398.1:7231-10400 GCF_000699245.1 Pterocles gutturalis | reverse complement strand
TGATGGGGAAGGGTGACTGGAACACCCCAGTGCAGCTGGGTAGGGGAGAAGAGTTCCCCTCAGTTATGGGGAAGGGTGACCAGATTCCCACAGGGTCTGGGGAGGGGAGAATTGATCCCACCAGTGATGGGGAAGGGTGACCAGATCCCCACTGGGTCTGGGGAATGGTGACTGGATCCCCCCAGGATTGGGGAGGGATGACTGGATCCCTGACAGCGATGGGGAAGGGCAGCCGGACCCCCTGGGGCTGGGGAATGGGCTGAGGCCATGGACACCAAGGTCACCTCGGTGGGGTGGGCCAGGATCCGCCCTGTCCTTCCCCAAAACCACCAGCACATCAGTGCCACCCAGGGGCACGTCACCCTCAGTCCAAAGGTCAGAGGGATCCGAGGACAGAGGTGTCCCAGGAGCCTCCCCATCACCAGAGGCAGGGTGGGCCTGGACCACCGCCCCACCATGCCACAGCAGCAGCATCAGGATGGATGATGTGCCCCACTCTTCCCATCAGAATAAAGCCCATTTATTCAGAAGAAACCATTTTATTTTTTTTTCCCAAAGAAAAAAAGCAATATAAATATTAGAGTATAAAACTTGCGTGTAACACATCGACATTGGTCTATATGGGTATAAGAAGGATATAAGCATATATATAATATATAAGTATAATTCAATATTAGACACATTGAAAGGGCAACCGTGTTTCATGTCACGAACACTCAGAGCACAGACCACATGGAAAGAAGATACAGAGAAAAATTGAAAAATACTGGTGTCCACAAGTTAGTTACTGAGATTAAAAATAACACACCACTAAATGCACAACACTCACTACGCTACCTCAGATTGCAGATTAAAAAGAAATTATAAAGACTACGATTCAGCTACAGCATTTCTAGAGGTGGGGGGTGGGTGGCAGCTGCAGGGGACAAGGGGGAAACAGCTCCCAGCACAGCCAGCGCCGGAGGTGCTGGATCCGGATGACACACAGCAGATGCTCCCACTGCCCCGGGTTTGGGGAGGGGGTGGCAGGGGGGTGACCGAGAGGGCTAGTGCTGGAGTGAGTTACCTGTTAGTGATTAAAAAGGGAAAAAAACAACACATGCCTCTGGGAAACCTGGCGCAGCCCCTCCCTGGCCACCCCGCAGCCCCCCTGGGGGGGTCTCGGAGCTGGCTGGACCCAGGAACCGGACTGGTGCAGGAGTGATGGGCATGTGGAGAAACTCTATTCCTCGGCCTTTGATTCCCTGTGCACGATGGAAACCCCAAAGCCTCACCTCCTCCGGGCTCGGGCTGGGGCTGGCCCAGCATCGTCCCGCGTGACTCCCCAACCCTTGGCTGGTTTTGCAGCATCACCCCCAGCTCTGTGGTCTCTCCTCCAGGTCTGTTCCCCGAGCGTCACCAAACCAACTGTCACTTACTCGGTCACCAACTCTGCACCAAAGCCATGTGCCAGCAGCTCTGCGGATCTCAACCCTTTGGGTGAGAACCCAAATAATCCCAAATAACCCTCTGCTTTGGGGTCCACACCCCAAATCAGGAGGGATGAGTCTCCCCATCCTGCTTGACCGATCCCACCCCCCATCCCCAAGGCAACCCCCGCACAGAGGCTGGCCCGGCTGCCGGTGCGTTCACCCCACGCTGCGTGGTCATGCGAGGACTTCTCCGGGTCCGTGGAGCTAACGGGGCTCGTGTGGGTGGGGGGTGAAGGACGCGCATGCAGATGCGGTGTGCAGAAACGTGAAGCATCGTCCCCCGGGTCCCCTCGATGGGGACTCCTCGGCCAGCCGGCTGCCCGAAGGAGCCTGGCCGTGGGGGAGCGAGACTCTCTTAGCTTTCATTCCAGAAGAACATTGACTGTACATATAAATATTTACTGCAAAGAAGGGATGAGATGTATCTGCTCTTCAGAGACCCCTAGAAGCGTGGGGGCAGCTGCCGCGCACCTCGGCACACTCCTCACTGAATTCCCTATCTCTCAGACATCAGGAGGGTTTGGGCTTTTGTCTCATATTTCAGGCCACCAGCGGTTGCACTTCTAAAAAAAAAAAGTTTAGGATGCAGCTTTGCCATATTCCCTTTGACTCATGCAATAGAAACACTTATTTTTTTTCCGGGGAACAAGTAAAGCAGGAACTGCAGCACTCCCTACCAACGTCTCAGCAACAAATCCATCGCTATCGTTAACGAAGGGTGAATTTTACTAATGGAACGTTTAAGAGCAAAGATCTGGAGCATGGGCTGCAAGCTAGGAATTGCCTTTTCCTTTCCAAAAAAAAAAAATGATGGAAGGTCTATAAATTAAAAGATCCATGTTAAAATTATTTACACTGGGCAAAGCCAAGCACAAGCCTTGTGCCTTTCTTGGACTATCTGGGAGAAAATTGGATCCAAAGACACGGCAGAAGACTTTCCGCCCTTGCATATTCTAATACCCGAGGGAATCGTATAAAACATTAGCAAGTATTCACAGGGCACTTGTTTGTGTTCGGTTTAGCTTCCAGATTGATTTTCATCATGAGATCTAACAGCAGTGAGACCCTGCTCCTAGCTCTGATGATGAGGAGATACATTCGCAGAGTTTCCTACTTTTTGTATCACAAAAAAAAAAATAAAAATCAACATTCGTCCTCCGGCCTGGGCTGTGGTTTGGGGGAGTGCTGGAGCCGGCTGCCCAGTAGCTCTAAGGTCTCCTTCTTCTTCTTCTCTACTTCTTCTCCTTCTTCCCAGATTTCTTCTTGTTGCCTCCCGCGGAGCTGGCGTTCTTGGCGTCACGCTTGCTGGCGGCATTGGTGAGAGTGGCGGTGCTGCCAGGGATGTAGACATTCTGCCGGTAATCGGGGACATGCTGGAGGGTGAACTGGGGGCCATAGCGAGCGCTCAGCCCCATGGTTCCATTCCCACCGCCCAGGGTCGAGTTGCCATCAGCAGCTTCTGTGGGGGACGCCAAAGGGTGGGGGGAAAGAGAAGGGCAAGTCGTTAACGCCAGCCAGAGCCCACCCCAAGCCCCAGCAGCCCCAAAAGGCTCTCACTGGGTGTCAAACCCAGCCCTGCGTGCCACCAATCTTCACCCCCACCCCTCATCACCCCATCACTCCACGGGACGGCTGCAAGGTCCACCAAAACCACGTTTCCATCTCTCATGGTTGTTAAAGGATTTGGGGTGGAGGCT
>NW_010110398.1:4388-7121 GCF_000699245.1 Pterocles gutturalis | reverse complement strand
AAGCAGCCCACTCCAACTATCTTGTACAGCCACAACCATTAGGAATGCATTAAGGGAAATCCAATATTTTTTTTTCATTGCATTTAAAACCCTGCCCCCAGTATTTCCCCAGCCAGGGTTATTCAGGGAGCAGAGCACATGAGCTGAGAAAGAAAAATTCCTCTCCTGCAGTACCACAAAATGGCTCTAGGAAGCCGAGCAACAAAGCAAATCAATGCTGAAGCGCATCCGATGGTCCAGATCTGGGAGCAGGGGGAGGGGAAGGTAAATTCGTTCCTGCCGCACTGCAAAGCCCCAGCACAGAGAGAGCAAGCGCAGAACGGGGCGGGGTGGGGGGAAGGGCGCTGGGTCCCCCCGGGATGCTGGGGCACTGTTGGAAAGTCAAGACCAGATGGAGATGGGGGGATGCGCAGAGGCGGGGGGGAATGACGGCAGCTCACGAGCGATGTTGTTGCCATGAGCCGCTGCATGACCTGCTCCGTTCCAACTGCCCGTGCATGGCTCAGGGGGGAATCCTTCTACAGCCCTGCTCAGAAACTATTTGCTTTAGCAAAAAAGATTTTTTTGCTTTAGATTTGCTGCTGCAAAGCTGCATCGGCTACTGTGGATCCCATCTCAGCTTTTTAACTGTTTCATGCGCGTGGATGTGGATGTGCTCTCCTGGGAGGCTGGAGAAACAGAGCAAAGGGCACCTGAAGGACCCAAGGCAGAGTCCAGGGCTGCTACTCCCTCCTTTCACAGGCAGAGAGACTACAGGAATGAGAAAAACAACGAACACAACAAGGAGGCTGGTCCCCTCGCGTTTCTCCTCTCTCCAGCCCAGATCTGTGCACGCCTCTGGGTTGCCTTTGTTTTCCCCGAGTAGATGGAGGTGGCTAAGCCAGCCAAAAAGCTGGACAAAAAAGCTGTCCCACATCCCACCAGATCCCTGAAATATTGCTGATGCACGTCCCCTTGCAGGGGTCAGAAGTATGAAGCAATCGCGGTTTGAGAAGTTCCAGCTGCTCTGCTGGAGCCGGAGGAGGAAAACACATGGCGAGTCCAAAAACAGGCGGGATATTGTGCACCGAGGGCAGGGGATGCGCAGGATGGAGCACAGAGACAATGAAACCTTACGGGAAATGCCATTTTGCCTTCTGCTGGGGAAGCATTCACCGGCAGAACTGTTCTGCAGTCCCCATTAAATGGGTCCCAGAGCTGACGGGGCTTTGAGGACCTTGGGCTGGAGGAGGGCTGGAGGAGATGCACATATACAGTTAGGAATATTTATCACTAATCCTCATCAGCAGCTTGTTTCATTTTCAAGGCCAGGCTGGATGAGGCTTTGAGCAACCTGGGCTAGTGGGAGGTGTCCCTGCCCATGGCAGAGGTTATAACTCAATGATCCTTAAGGTCCCTTCCAACCCAAACCATTCTGTGATTCTGTGATTCTATGATTCTATGAACAAGCAGATCACCCCAAACCCATCAGGGTGTTCCAGTGAGGACGGCATGGCTGGAGACACCCTGTCAGGCCAGGTGGCATCCAGGAACCAGCTCGCAGATGGACTATGGCCTCTGGCAATGGGGGAGATTTTATTTTCTAGGCTCCTCCAGCTGAAAACATCCCAGTTGGGGGCTTGGGCACCTTCTCCTCTGCCCTCACTGCTGACCTGCTTCCCCCTGGCCCATCCCAGCTGCTCCAGCGAGGAAGCTGGGGGCTCCCAGCAGCATCCACGGCAACTGGTCCCCATGAACTAGTTTGCAGTCACAGCACAGTTTCACAGGGGAGAAAAAGCCACCCGTGAAGTTCCCAGCCTGTTGGTCAGTCTGGGCTAAGAGCAAAGGACTGTTTCTAGGTAACATTGACATTAAGGCTGAAAAGAAGAGAGAACAGGGACAAAAGAGGTTTATAAATGGGCATTGAGCTGCTCTTGCCAAGCAGGGCACTTCAGCTCTTGTTGCTGGAAAAGTTACGCTCAGCCTTTCCCCGCAGCCAGCTACTATCCGAAATGGTCCTGAGGAAGAAAACAAGAATTTGGGCTTCGGCAAAAATAACCAGTTAGTGGCTCCATGCCTCTGGTAAGCAGAGGGGAGGAGAGGCTGGCCAGAGGCAGCCCCAGAGCATGTACTGGTGCAGCTGCTGGTGAGGCTTCCAGAAGAACTCAATATAGCGCGTCTGTCCCTGCCTGGGGGAGAAGGAGCTCCTCAGGCTGCCTTTCCGTCTGCTCTCCTACCATCTCATGGCACCCCTCTAAATTCTCACTGGAAGCCAGAGTATTTTAAGGACAGGATGTCTGCCCTTTAGTGTCTGGTGTCCTGGAGCATCTGTGCTCCTTGTGGTGTCTTAGCAGCTGCTTCGGCCCCTTCAGGTGGCTCAAAGCACTGGCTTTTGTGTTGTTCCCAGCTCCAAAGGAGGAAGACCCTGGGCTGCATCAAAAGAAGCGTGACCAGCAGGTCAAGGGAGGGGATTCTCCCCGTCTGCTCCACTCTCATGAGACACTCCTGCAGTGCTGCACCCAGCTCTGGGGCTCCCAACATAAGAAGGACACGGAGCTGTTGGAGCGGGGCCAGAGGAGGGACATGAAGATGGTCCGAGGGCTGGAGCACCTCCTGTAACGAGGACAGGCTGAGAGAGCTGGGGTTGTTCAGCCTGGAGAAGGCTCCAACCTTCTAGCAGCCTTCCAGTGCTGAAAGGGGGCTACAGGAGAGATGGGGAGGGACTCTTGATCGGGGGTAGCGTGATAGGTGAAC
>NW_010110398.1:613-4206 GCF_000699245.1 Pterocles gutturalis | reverse complement strand
TGGCAGGGGGGGGTGACTGGATGAGTTTTGAGGTCCCTTCCAACCCAAACCATTCTGTGATTCTATGAAGATCCAGAGGAAGAGAGCCCAGGAAGGGAGACAGAAGCCCTACATCAGGGTCACAGCCCTGGGGTGAAGCCAGCTCCTGAGGCACTCTGTGCTGGGAGGGTGATTTAATCTGAGTGGATCAGCAGAGAGGGTCAGCATGGCACAGGCAGCCCTGCCTCTTGCTGAAGCAAAGGATAACTCCTGGCACAGGGTAAGGATGCAGGCAGAGCATCCCCAGCCCCTTCTGGGGGACATCCCTAGCTCATGGAGCACAGCAGCAGCAAAGGAGCTTCTGTCTCCTGGGTGGTCTCTGCTGGGAACAGACTCGAGCACTAGCTTGACATCGTGCAATGAAAGTCAGCATTGACTGCTCTGTGCAGGAGGAGTGGGCGAGTGAAGGGCACGCAGTGCCATCACCTGAGTCACTGTGTCCCATCTGCCACCCCGGAGCTCAAACAGAGCTCAGCAGGTGACAGGAAGAGATAAGAATCATCTAAATAGCCAGGAAACATTACCCAAGGATGGACAGCACAATGCTTAATGGGCAATTAGCACTGCCCCTAATCAAAGCCTGCTCCAATCAACACTATTGGCTTAATGAGTGAGGGGGACACAACAGAGAGCAGGAGAGACATGAAAACACATCACCAGTCGAAAAAAGCTTGTGCTGTGTTCCCACCCGGCTCCATCCATCCATCCATCCATCCATCACAGCAAGGGACCAGCATGGGCAAGGATGGAGTGCAGGGACTCATCCTCTCCCTGGGGCTGCGGCAGGGACAGCCCTTATCAAGCTGATGGATCTGATTTAAACTGACCTCCTGGGCAGACTGAGGCCTTGGAGAGGTTAGGGCTGTTTGAGACTTGTGGATTGGGGGAAATTTGCTGCAGTAGGGCCCAGGGCTATGTGGAAGTCGGTGCTTAACCTGGCAGGGACCCGCTCAGCCCTCTGATCCTGGGGACTGCTGGAGCAGCCGTCAGAAAAACAGCTTTATTTGTGAGTAAGGAAACCGGATCTGGAGGCACCGGGTGATGATAATAACCACATGTGCTTCCCAGGGCTATTTTTCCATAGTCCTTTTTCAGAGCAGAGACACATTTTCGCATTGTTTCTTTCCCTTGAGTGTAAACAACTCCCTTGCCCAAGACCTTCGTCCCCCTCCCCAGCCACGGCAGCTGTGGCTCCAGGCTGCCTGATGTCTGCAGAAAGGCAAAGTTCAGCTGCAGCAGCTTTCCAAGAAAGCAACACCAAAGCCGTCCCTCCTCCCCCCGATTCTTTCTCTCCCAACAGCTCAAAGGAAACATCCGAAGCATTTCCCTTGAGTGTAAACAACTCCCTTGCCCAAGACCTTCGTCCCCCTCCCCAGCCACGGCAGCTGTGGCTCCAGGCTGCCTGATGTCTGCAGAAAGGCAAAGTTCAGCTGCAGCAGCTTTCCAAGAAAGCAACACCAAAGCCGTCCCTCCTCCCCCCGATTCTTTCTCTCCCAACAGCTCAAAGGAAACATCCGAAGCATTTTGCACAGGGTTTTATGGCTGGGCTGTTGCTTCTATTTTTAAATCAAGGGAGAAAAGACTTGGAGGTATTTATAAATAAAGGCTGTATGAAAACTAGCCTCTTATCCATAGAGTGATAATTGCACTTCTTTTACACGAAGCCACGGAGATGGCGGGTGCACGGGCACACCCCTCCCTGCCCGCTGCTTCCACACAGCCATAAACCAGAACAAACCAACCCCAAATGACCCCAAACCAAACCCCAGTGATTACAAGCCGGCAGCAGCTGGGGGGACAAACCGTGGTGGCTCAGCAGAGCGACCCAGTGTGATCAGAGAGCACGCACCGGTGGCTCCGGACAGGAGGTTTGTTGGGGATACCGAGTCAGTCATTTTACTGTGTTCCTGACCCAGCCTCTAGCCGGAAGCAAATCTTCCAGGCTTCCCATCTTCTCACCTTATGGCAAGTTCCAACCCAGCAGACATTTCATTTACTGTGACCTTCTGGAACCAACTATCTTAAAACACATCTCAAGACCAGCTCTTTCATCTAACACAAACCCTTCACAAGCCAGATAACATTCTGTCCACTACATAGATAATATATTTTGGGTGGAAGAGGTACCCCTGCCTACAGCATGCCTGATGCTGCTGGCTACCTTGTGTCTCTTCTGTCTGAATCCTTCCTGACCCCCCTCCTCTGCAGGGTAACACAGACAGCAGTGCTTTGCTGCCAGCGTCTGTTGAAGGACTTTTGAAGCCACCTCAGTTAACCCACATGTATCAGTCCCAACCCGCCTCTCATCTAACAGCACCCATCGGAAGTGTCCACGCAAGAGCAAGTTCCGTAGCTTCCCCCCACGCGATGGAGACCAACCGTTTGCTGAAGCCAGGATCATGGCTTGGAGCATCTCCGTGTCAAACTGGTTGTTCGGCCAGGCTCCACCTTCCTCTCCATTCTGGGAGCTACGGGAAAAGAAAAGAAACAGCAAGTTACTGCAGCTCAGTACAGAGGAATAGGCATGTCAGAGAGCAGGAGAAGCCAAGGCTGTGGGCTTGTCTTCTGGTGGAGAGGAGTTTGCAGGCTTTAAAACCTTCTATTAAATAACACTCAAGAGTCAAAACATTTTCAGAGGTCTCCATCCCTCTACAGGCTTTTGAAGAATAACCGCCAATACCAAAAGCATTTGGGGGCTCAGTGGTGCTTCCAGCAACACCTGCCTACCTCCCACTGACTTCAGAGACAGCCAGCAGCTCAAAATCCCAGTAGGTGCCTTCCCACCAATGTAATACCACAAAAAAGCTGGTCCTAAAGTCCCAGAGCTGTCCCTTGTACAACCAGGTCCTCTGTTTCTTCTGCAGCCCATGTGAGTCGATGCCACTCTCAAGCTATTTCAGGCTCCAATGCTGGTCTGCAGCTTCATTCATGAGACTGAGGGTGAGAAAACCCCACAGCATGATGGGATTTGGGATCAGCATGGAGCCAGCTTTCCAGTGCCATGAAATGTGCTCTGAAGGGAGTCCAAGAGAAGCCACCAGCTCTGCAGAACCAGCAGCAAACAGTTCTGGGGAGGCTGGAGCAATGGGGAGAGGAAAGAAGGGAGCTGGGTGCCCACCTTGGGTCCCTGGGACTGGCTGATGAGGGTAAAGAGCACCACAGATCTGCCTGGGAAATTTCTGGGGATGTTACCAGGCTTTGATTAAGGAGGGTTTGTGAACGAGGTTACTATCAGCAGCCTGTGTACAGTCTAACAAACCCCACATTCATGTTTGCCAAGTGCCAGCTGTGCTTGGCCACCGCTCACCGATGGTGGCCTTTCCTCACCAGAGAGGTCAGGGCTGTGCTCCCAGAGCCTCTGTGGAGCCTCACAGCTTCCAGCAGAGATCTAAACATGGAATCATAGAATCACTGAATGGTTTGGGTTGGAAGGGACCTCAAAACTCACCCAGTTCCACCTCCTGCCATGGGCAGGGACACCTCCCACTAGCCCAGGCTGCCCAAAGCCTCATCCAGCCTGGCCTTGAACCCCTCCAGGGATGGGGCATCCACAG
>NW_010110398.1:0-366 GCF_000699245.1 Pterocles gutturalis | reverse complement strand
GGCCCTGCCCCAGCCTCTGCCCATCTCCGTGGCTCCTCTGGCCCCACTCCAGCAGCTCCGTGTCTGTCCTGTGCTGAGGGCTCAGAGCTGGGTGCAGCACTGCAGGGGGGGTCTCAGGAAAGTAGAGCAGAGGGAGAGAATCCCCTCCCTTGAACTGCTGGTCATGCTTCTTTTGATGCCACCCAGGACACATTTGGCTTTCTGGGCATTTCATCAGCTCCCTGGGTCCTCCTCTGCTCTGACCATAAGCAGCCACATCACTCAAGCTGCTGGTCTCCCCTCTCCCAGCCCAGCACTCTGCGCTCCCACTGGTCCTGCTGCCCTCTGGGATACCGGGTGCTGCTCCTCAGCTGTGGCCTGGCTTGC
>NW_010110397.1:71340-94568 GCF_000699245.1 Pterocles gutturalis | reverse complement strand
TTTTCAACCTTTATGATTCTATGATTCTAAGGTTCATAAAACAGTGATAATCCAGGAGAAACACAGATGTGCTTTCCATTAGGGTCTTAAGCCATACAATGATATGGGAGGAGTTACTTCACCCAGGTCCAGTTCACACCACTTGTGAGAACTCAAGACTATCAGCACAGAGCCACCTCACATCCTGTGGGATAACAAGGGTCACAATAAACAGTCTCTTGTGAAATAAGGACAACACAACAGGATAAAATTTTGAAGCAATAGCCTAATAGCTGGTTCACTCGGCCTGTGGTGCAGCCAGGACAACCACAGCCACAATATGACATCGTCTCTGATGAAGACATGTATGTTAAAGTCAGCTCTGGAAAGGTAAGCGCCATAATGCAGAGGTGTAGCAAAGGAAACGAATATGGCATGTAGAGATGCTAAATCCAGGTTCCAGTGCTGTAAGATATAGGAAGTGTGAACGGGAGCATATGAGTTGCTGTTTCAGTCCTTGAAGTTGGCTGACCATGGATTTCTGCCAAAATGCACAAATGTCATCATATTCAAGACAACCAGAATTTTTTACTTGTCATTCTGCAAGGTATTTAACTGAACCAAGTGATTTTGGTATCTCATGATTGCAGGGACTGGAAAGATGCTTGTATCCACATGTTGAACAAGCCTTTTCTTTTTAAAATATGTATTTATACAGACTTTATAAACAGTAGCTGTGAACTGGCATCTAATCTTACTTTAGCTGTATTTGTCTTCCTTTCACCTAGATGACAATCACAAGAATACATTTATCAACACTATTGCAAAACAATACATATTTTGAAAGGGGCGAATTACTTAGCTTGAGTCATAACACAGTCGCCCATGAACAGTGTTTTGACAGAATTGTGTGATCCCCAGGGCAGCAAGCCAACTTTTAATACTGCTGTGTTACCAAAGCCATAAATATTTCTCTGACAGTGTCAGATTTAACGTTCAGCATCACTATAATTTCTGCCCTAATCCATGAACAGTTTAAAGGATTTGTAGTCTCTTAATATTTCATCTGCTGTAATTACAGTTGCTTTAATATGCTACGTCTGCTTCTGCAATACGGCAAGGTTCGTGTTCTCCAGAAAAGAACAGAACAAAAAACATAATGTACTTTAAAGTGCAAATCAAAACTGTTGCATAATGAAGTATTAATTGCAAGACTCATCTGCTCAAACAGAAGAGTACAATCAAAGCTTGCAAAAAATAGTTCAGCTCCATGATTATTTCAATAGCCACTGTTTATCTGACAGACTACTACACTACTACAACTTGTATACTATGTAAAAATAATGGCAATTAAACAGGAAGAAATGCGTCAGACCAACAAGCTTAATTGAAAGTGAGGAGATGGAAAAAATCTAATTAATTTTGCAAACTAGTTTTGCCTCTGTCAATTACCTTAATTGTACTAGTGGAGTACAGGTTATGATCTTCACTAAAATTTGAATTGCAAGAACATGTCTGAAATTGCTGAAAGAAAAACAACTTATGAATGCTTCTTAATTACAGCAACACATAGCATGAAGCAGCATCGCTTCTGTTGAGACACAATGTTTCTAAGGTTAAAACTTTTTAACTTTACCTACATACTCAACTCATGTAAATATTTGAAAATTGAGACATAATTAACAATAGTATTTTAATGCCATACTTATAAATAGGAGTTTGGTATTCCCCGAGCCTTGGGTTTTTTACCTAAGAGTAATCTTACTTGACAAAGAATTCCCACGGAAACAACAGAAGAATCTGGGAAAAGGTACAAGGGATTTGCCATGGCACCACTGTAGCAGTAGTTGCCTGACTGAGGGTCAGCAAGAAAAGACCAGACCTTTTTGCAAGTATGACTTAAAGGCTGCAGATACAGCTACAGCTGGTGCTGACAATGGTTAATTTACTGAAAGGGGACTCAGTTTACACTGTGAAGTACATACTGAAAACACACTGGAATAAAAAAAAAAAAAAATTAAAAAAATTGGAAACTTAGGAAAGGAACCTGGACCTGCCCATCCACATAACCTCTGCTCCAATTTCAGAGGCTTGGCAGATGTAACTTAGGGATGGGACATAAAAACTGCAGCCCAATATTGAGGAAAAGATCCTAAAACACAAAACATTTATTTTTCCTTACAAATTAAACTTCTGACAGCACCTAGAGTTTTGTTTCCTAACATCATCAGTAAAAGAGGCAGTTTCCCATTGACATCCTCATCCTCAAGGCCTGTTAAAGACTACCTCCTTTAAGCCAAGAAATAAAGGAACTTTTTTCACCTTTATCATTTTTGTAGGGGGTTGACCCTGGCCAGCAGCCAAACATCCACTGGCTCTTGCTCACTCTGCTCTTTTGTGGGATGGGAAGAAAACAGAAGGCAGGCAAGAAAAGCAAAATTCACTGCTTCCCATTGGCAAGCAGATGTCCAGTCACCTTCCAGGCAAGCAGGGCCTCAGAATATGTTAATGGCTGCTTGGGAAAACATACACCATAACCTCACATTCCCCATTTTCTCCTCCTTTCCCTGAGCTTTCATGGCTGAGCACACCATATGGTATGGGACATCTCCTTGGTCAGCTGGGGTCAGCTGTCCTGGCTGTGTCCTCTCCCAGCCTCTTGCCCACCCCCAGCCCACCGGCCTCCACAGGGGTAGAAAGGAGAAGGCTTTGAGGCTCTGCAATCACTGCTCTGCAACAGGCAAAACACCAGGGTGTTATCAACACTGTGGTTTAGCCATAAATGCAAAGCACAACTCCATACAGACTGCTATGAATAAAGTTAACTCTGTCCCAGCTAGACCTTGTACAAAAAAGTAATCTATATATAAGAGTAACCCCAAAAATCATCTCTAAAGACTGCAACATTTTGTGATACAAACAGCCCAAACCAAGTGGCGAACATTCCTGTGAGACAAAAATAGATCTCTTAATACCTTTTAGACCTCTGTCACAGACTGTAAACTTTCTACCTGCAAAGAAACCTTGAGATTCATTCCAAAGCTTTTCTGACAATCCTCCTTTCCTTTTTTTCTAAACAGCTGACATAAACAAAATAAAAATTTTTGATAAAATAATTCTATCAGCAAGATGGAGTGCAAGCATACAAACAACGTAATTCAGAGTAAAAACTGTAAGCAGTTGTAACTATAAGCAATTGAAGATATAACAAACATAACCAAAAGAAAATACTCAAAAAATAAAACATAATTTTAAAAATTAAAGTTTCATTTATGTATTCCTCATCCCCATTGTCAAAAGAAAATTTTTTTTTTTGATAAATGCATATTTTCATCAAATGTCCTACTGCAACACTTCCAAGCTAAAAACCAAACTCCATACCCCTTAAGTAAAAATGCAGTTCTCTAACTAATATCAGCCTTGACACCAACACAGTTACAACAGATCTATTGCCTTTACATAGAAAAGTTAGATAATTTTGTCCTGTTTATTCCTGAAAGAACCTCATCTGAAAAAATTATAAAGTCTAATATTTCTGCTTCAAAGTGTATGAATTCTATCAGCTTGAAGTTCCAGCTATCAGGCATCTGAATTAAGTACTGGACAGGACATCAGAGAGATCAGCTTAAGCCCTCCCATATCTCAGAAGATATCATATAATCCCATTCATAGAGCTATCAGCCATCATCTTTGCTTGTCAAGGGTTCCTGCCATTGCTCTTCCTCTTGAGATCTACCTCCTTCAATAGCACATTTTAGTTGAATGTAAACAGAACTGCTTTCAAATAAATTGTGCTTCATTGCGTGGTATGGCTGCACTAGAGGAGACATCCTGCAATGACATGACAGTTCTTGCAAACAGATGGTGGGACCACTCTTCACTCTCATGAGAGAAACACTTCCTAATCAGTAGATGTAGGAAAAGGAGATGTGTACCTAACAGCAGGTCGAATCTGCAGGAGGAAAGGAATCAGGTAAGATAAGCATGGTGCAGTTATTCACAGCTCAAGAAAAAGTAAATAAAGCTTTTGAGAAAAAAAAAAAATATACAACAGTTCACTTAATAGTCTATGCAGGTTTGAAAGCCCAAGAGTAATGTTTAAGACTACTGACGTCCCCTAGAGGAAGGAAAATTTTATGGATTAAATACTTTATCTGAAAAAGAAATAGATCAGCTGCCATACCATAACCTTGCAGCCTGAGGCAGAAATACTAAATATATTAAATTGCTATATAAACAACCCATGTCTGAAAATAAAGTGTGCTAAAAACTAAAGGAAAAAAAAATCTTCAATTGAAAAGAGCATCCATTTTTTTCTCAAGTTTGCTGGAATATACTCTGAAATGTGCATTATGTGAGGGATCCATTTGTCTTTCAGATATACAAATGCAATGATGATTCAATTTTCTTTAATTAGTGTTTCATACTTAGCATTTAAGAGCAGAACTGGGCTCCCTAAATATCAGCATTTCTGCAGTACTTTATACTGTAATATTACCAGGCTTATCTCTCTAGTTTTCTGTTTAATTAAACTGTACTTTTTACTTTTAAGATACTGGCACAGCATTTCCAAAAAAATTAAGCATCTCACACTCAGTTCTGAATTTGTTTCAAACCTCTTGCTTTTCTAATAAAGCTACCTCCAAAAAGTGCAGCTTTTAAGGTACTTCAATGGGATTACAGCTGGCCTGCTAATTCTGCCATTAAATTAATTCAGAGAAGCTCTCCACTGCAGTTACTTCTGTAACAAATAAGACTCAAGTATAAAAGATGCATTAAAACGTGTCTTGGTCACAACATAAATGCAGAGAGCATTACAGCTATCTCATCTCAAGGAGAAAACAGACAAGTAAGACTGTAGCACATTGCATACTGGAAAAACATATATATTTATTTTTGTCCCCATATAGATAAAAATCTAACATTTTGCATTTGATTTATGTAGCTAGAGGGGCATCTATTAGAACATTTTAGACTTCAGCTCTATTTACTTTTTCCACAGGAACTCAAGTTTAATAAGAGGAAAGAACAAAACAAAAAAAAAAAAAAAAAAAAAGGAAAAAAAAAAGAAAAAATCAAAACACCAAACAAAAAAAAAACAACCCAACTTACTTCACAGAAAGGAAAAACAGCATTGGAGAATAAAGCAAAGGCAAATGTCCCACAGCTAGTAGGTGTCAGAGATGGAAATTAAACTCCAGCACTGTCAAGGTTGCTCTCCCCTTTCAACCGTGCCTGTACTGTCACAGCACATGCCTCAATTAAACAACTTTATTGCAGAATCACATGCATAACCTTCACATTTTAATAATTCTGCAACAATACTGAAACACTGTGTGAAGGAAGAAGAGTACTGGTAATGAAAAGTCAGTTTGTTTGGGTCAGGTGTATCCCAAACAAGTCTCAAAACAGCTACTCACAACACGCTTAACTTCAAAGATAAAAAGAAATTACATCTTCGCTTATCTAGCACTACTTTCACTGAAGTAATGGTGCTAGGGTACTGAAGTCGATAAGTACTGTAAGCAATGATTCTCTTCCCTTGCTCCCCTAACAGTAGCCTATATGTAGAGAAGAGACATTTCCCCTCCCCCATCATTTAAACTGCATAAACTGTAATTTTAGTAAATCAAGCAAAGAGCTAATCAAGTTTTGATTTACTAATTACTTCGCAATTTGATTAGAGCTGGCAGCTAATCATCTCTGGAAATATAAAGTCAATCTTTCACTCACATTTGCAAATCAGGACTTTAGTGTAAAGAAACTGGAATATTGTGCATTACATCCTAATTTTTTTTTTTTTTTTCAAATTTCAGTAATTTTAACAACAATCCTAATTTTTATTATTGGGGCAGTGCTCTGAATAAGAACTCTGTAGAATTCTACACGACCCTGAAAGTGAACCATTGATAGGAACTGTGATATTACTAATATTAAAGCTCAAGGGGTGTGTATGCTACATTAAACGAATACAATGCAATTTAAAAGGATAGTTCAAGTAGGGGAAAAAAAAAGTATTTGAAAAGGAGGAATGGACCAACACAGATTTTCAAAAACCAACATTTTTAGAATGAACTTGCAGAAGTAGCACTACATCACATGCTAGAAGTAAAAATCATTTACCTTACGTAGAATAAATAAGTTCATCAGGGATCAAGAAATTAGACTATGCGGCTTCATTTGTTCTCAAGCAACAGTAAAATGGGAAAGAGAATGGAGTTCTACTCTATTTTGGTTCTGTGAAGAGTTCTTGGCATGGACTATCTAGCTTTTTTTTTTTTTTTTCCCCTCACCTGAGTTGAGGACAAACAGTCTTCTAAAACCACTAATTCTCTGCCGTTCCTGACCGCCTGGCTACTGTAGTCTCTTCCTCCATTAGTTGCTCTAAGAGACAGATGGAAAGTTAATGCCCTGAAAAATGTGTTGTTACAGATATCACAACAGCAGTTCCTGACCAGAGTAAAGCCCAAGTATACTTTGGTAGACAAAACTCAAATCAGGCAACTCCCTTCAAGCTTTCCTGGTTATCCCTTCCCTACAGAAGAAAGCAAGGGCAAGATTAGGATGGGATGATCCTGCTTCCTGACTATCCTTCACACTGTTTGCAGCTCCAGTATCACTAAGCATGGACTCCCTGCTTTTACCTAAGCAAGCCTACCTAGACTGGGCCACTACTGCTTCTCTCTTATCTTCCCCAATGTGAAAGGTAAGAAAGGAAGTCACTGATGGGCAACTCCCTCCAACCAGCATGGGACCCTGACATCTCCCCCATCAAGGCAGTGTCCAGCCTCCTCCTAGATGCCATACACTCCAATGCCACGTGTCCTCAGCACTGTCCTAGCCACACATCTTCCTTATCCCTAAGCTCTTGTCCATAACATAGTCCTTGCTTCCTTACTTATATTTCTTTAGGCTTACATTTGATGCTTAAGATGAGTACTGCAGCCACCAGATTGACGTTAATCAAGTCATTCACCATCCTCAAGGATTATCACGACAGATCCCCAACTCCCCTGTCCACACCTAGACTCCCTTCAATTCCAACATTACCCTGACATTTAGGGAGAAGTGAAAGGTAGCAGGGAAGCAGCAGCAGGGAGGATAAACAGCAGGCAGCAATTCTGAGGATTGCTTCAAAACATTTGGGAGGCATCGCAGAGAAAGGGTTTGGACATGTTTAGTGAGGTGAAATTCTGAGTACTGTTTGCCTCCTTTCTTTCTGGTTTCACACTGCACCATGACAGAAACCCACTAAAGCATAACCACAGCTGTGGAGAAATCAGGTAAGGACAAAGTGGTGCAAGATGACACTCCTTCAACTCAAACTAACAGGGAAGGGGACATGCCAACAGTCATTTATACAAAATTTATTAAAACCTAGTCTTGGCTACATACCTTACTGAAGATACTGGGACAGAAAAAAGTAAGAAACAACTGAAGAACTGTCTTAAATAAAGTGCAGCTTAAGTTCAAATACTAAAATACATTAAATGGGTCAGTTTTACAGAAAATACATTTCAAAGAACAAACACATCCAGAGCCTGTCAAACACATTCTACTTGGAGTTTTTCCTATGAAAAACTTGGCTTTTTTCTTTTACCATTATTTCTCATTTAACTTTTAAAACATCTTGTATTTGTGTAATAGCCTTCTGAAATATAAGATTAAAACAAAATATTTACTATGATTCAAAATAAATTTTAAATATTTCATTTAGAATTCATTTAATGAGAAATTCAAATGGTGAGGCTTTGTTATAAACTTGAATGATTTCTGTAGATCCTCCATGAAATAAGTTATCTAGCCAGTTGCATCTAGCAATCAAAAACAGCCAGTATTAAAAAAGAATGTAAAAATTGTCTTTATAATCTCAGTGTCTACAATAATTTCCTCAAAGTTGCTGATTTCATTGAATTACTATTAACTCTTTTTTCCCCTGAAAAGGCTGCCATCTATGTATTCTGCTTTCTAGTTGAACACTGGAACATTAGAAGAGGACGAGTTTTGACTGAGGAGAGTGAATACTGAAGACACTGTTTAACAGTGTCAACAATTCCTTGGTGCGACAGATTTCAAATTTTGAGTACCTTCATTGCTGTATAATCTCTCATTTCAAAAATGACTGATTACTCATAACAGATATAACTGTCAAAAGTTTTACAAATTAATAATTATATTAATTTGTGAAAACAACTAAAATGCAGATTTACAACAGTAGCTTCATCAATATTGTATTTATTAATTTTATTAATAATAAAAGTGTAAAATGTAAGGAACTCTGTATTCTCTTTGCTATGAAATCATAGCATGCACATCTTTACCTGCCTGTTCTTCACTTTCCCTCTGTAAAATGATTATGCATAAGTTATATTCTTAAATATCCTGAAATTGAATTTGGGACAAGAAAATATTAAAGGAAATTATGAAACCTTCTAAAACATGGAAATGCAGACCTTGTGACATTTGACATATCCATATTATACTTTACAGAAAAACACCAGCTATTTTTTTTTGAACAGTGCGACCACCCTTTAACCTAGCTCCAAATGCAAATGAAATGAATTAGATGGAGAATATTTTCCCTCTGATATAATGTTCTAGGTGCTACCCATTAAAAATAGATGTCATATGTCTTTTTTATACTCCATAATCTAGTATGCATCTCCCATCTCCAATTCAGAACACAAATACCAACTGCTTTTCAAAACATCCTTAAAAAACACAAGATAAAAGGACTTTGGAACCAATATCATAAATCCACAAAAATCTTTAATTTTGCCGTTATCACAAGAAAAGTCCAAACTTCGCGATTTGTGATTTTGGCAGTTGTTTCAAAAGCTGTAAAGCACAGTTAGAAAATTACTTAGCTATTTTAAGGGAAACCACGTGACAGAGCACCGCTTATTTTTGCCAGGAATGCTCTTCAAAAAATGTTGTGCCTATAAACTAATTTGTTATGACTCTATGATTCTGTGAAACATCCTGCATTCAACCTAACTCCCAGGTCTCAATCAACTACCAATAAAATGTGCCATTTTACATTTAAGTTATACTTAAAAGTGCAACTTAAAAACTTAATGTTTACTGAAGTAAAACTTCAGTATGAAATACATTAACCACAGAAAGGCACACAGAGAGTTTTCAAAGCCTTTGAAATACACAGTTGAGATGATATCTATTTAACAAGCTATTTTTCAAACGTCAATAAAATAAAACTAAAGAATGTTTCTTTAGGAAATTATAACACTACCACTCTTTTCCATCAAAGAGGAAAACAACTCTGCAATTCAGTTTGGGTAGTAAGTGATGGAGTGCCAAAACCCCACTGCAAGTCTTTTAAACACCAATTGTTCAAATCAGTCCATCTATTTGATCTCTGCAGCTTTATTCCTTCTTTAAAAAAATTAAGGTGTTACGAAAACCAAAGAATTACACACAATCAAAAGGAGAGGAAAAAAAAAAAAAAAAAACCAAGCTCGTGACAAAACAGCAAACCAGTAATATACAGGGTTTAAGATTTTATCTTGTAGAAAACCAGAATACAACAGAAAAACATAGGTTGCATTTCTTGGGGAATCCAATTTACCTGGTAAGTTACATTTCTTTATTGAGGAAAACAGTTCCCTCTCAGTCTGTGTTCTAGCCATTGCTGCAATAATTGTCTCTGCCAGTTCACCTAACAAATCACTGGAATGATTCATATCTATAATTTAATAAAAAATTAATAACTTAGATGAACTAAGGAACCAGGATGTTGACAAGCTTACTTTGTGAAGAGCAAAGAAATTGTTCTAAGGCAAGATATGAACTTCAGACCCTTTATCATGAATCATACACCAGTTATCATAGGAAAATTAGAAGTTATGAAGCTTACTATAATTTCCTTACCTTCAAATGAATACTCCATTCACTAACAGTCATACTGTAACAAATAAAAGTTTGATAGAGATTTAATTTTTACACATCTATGGCCATAAAAATAATGGTGGAATGGCTGCTTATCTTCCTGCACATTTCTCTGATTTAACTGTTAGAATCGAGGATTTTTGCAACTTTATTTTGATATATTTGCTGGATAGCTATTTCTGCTGGTCCTGAGAGTTCATCTGCATTTCAAAAAAAATCAAGTTCTTCAGTGCGTCCTATAGTTTTTCACGTTACTCTCTCACTGAGCACCTGCACATCCTCTGAGGCAAAGTGACTTGCTTCCCAATGAACTTTTGTCAAATCCACAGCTAGTTGACAACCAATTTGTGTTCACAAACTTATTTAAAAAAAAAAAAAAAAAAGTAAGATTTCTAGTTCAAGATATACATTGGTAATATATAGCCAAAGGAATTACAGAGCATACAAGAAACTGATACAAAAACTTTACATTTAACCCAGAATATTTTAGTTTGGGCACTTGAAGGAAAAGCCATGGCAATGTGTTACAAAAATCTTAGGAAGACATAAAGAATTATTTTACCTAATAGCAATCAAATTTGTAACAATCAAACAATCAAATTAGAACAAGATTTGGATAGAGGTAAATTAACACTCTTGCTTTTGCTAGTTTTTTTTTTTTTTTTTTTTTAAATATGTGACCATTCTAAAAAGAAATCACAGGTTCACTGTAGCAGGAAATTAGGAAGAAAAGTTTACGTCCTTTTACTTCAACTGAAGCAGTTATTTTCCAATAAAACTTCATCATGTTCTTCTTTACCTGCTATATAGTGTGGCAGAACGTGATGCTGTGATATTAAAAGCAAGCTAAGGATCTCCTCCTTAAGCAGATCTTCACCTCCTTTACAAATTCATTTTTCACCACACTTCTTAACATAGCAAGTCATCGAATTCTTAGTAGCTGTGTAAATTGCTTGCTCACATTCATGTTAATCTTCCAACTATCTAGCAAGATGTCTCATGTCAAAACAATTTGATCACATGATTAATTCCTAATAAAAAAAAATATTACTGAAGAACACCACAAATATTTTAACTTGACAAAAATATAATGTCTTATTTTCCATTTAACCAACACACAAAGATTCGTATAATCTTACTATGGTAAAATAATTGTACTAATTAACAGGTGACAGGATATTCTGAGCTGAAATCTGCTGTAATTCTTCCTCTGTATACAAAATATATAAACAGTCATTGAGACATACATCAAAGGAATGAAAAGGTTTCCTTACTCTGTAGTTAGTGACACTGAACTAGAAGTTATAACAACTTCTGCTTCATTGATTTGTATCTACAAGAACGTAAGAATTTTAAGAGAAGATAGATAGATCACCCAAGCTCAGAATACCTGAAAACACGATAACTAGGGCACTCTCCTAAGAGGGCACACATTCAGATTTCTGAATAGCTTTATGAAAAGGAAACCTAAAATTTAGTTTTAAATTGTGTTGTCCATTTTAGAAAACATATCTTTCAATTCTCATCAAAATTCTCTCAGATAACTCTTTGAAAATGTTGTATATCTTTAAGACAAGACACAAATACCTAGCAATTGTAAGAACAGACTTCTTGCAGAACTAAAAAGAAGTACAATGCCTATGCCTTGGTCAGTCTTACTATGTCCTACTCCTTCCTCTTACATTTTCATACATATGGCTTGAATTACAGAAGACTCCTAGGCAATCGGGTTTGTGGTGACCAGTTGCTCCAAGACAGAAAAAGTAAGACTTATTTGAGCAGGAAATGGTTCTTGAACCACAGAAAGAACTACAGGAATATTGTGTTGCAAACACAGACACGTATACTGATCACCTTAAATACGGGCTGCATTACTGAATTGTCTAGGGTCTTGGCTATCTCAGTACCTGTGACCATTCTCTTTCTCCAGCACAGACACACTTAATTTCTCATTAATTCACTTCCACTATGATCACTGGTTTAAAGCAAAGCTGAGATTTGCTTTCTTTCCCTTTAAGAGAACCCTGTGTTCTTTTTCTAGGCATGTCAAATGAGTTGGAAGAAGAATTCTAACAAATTAATTGAACTACTATCTTTTTCCTTCTTTGCAATAGCCTAGAATTTTCTATGTAGCACAACCTCTCAATAACAGAACAGTTTAGAAAAACAATTAAAATTTAAATACATTACAGCTTATATTAACCTGCTTACTTAATAGATAACCACTGTAATTTTAAATATGTCCAACCCCCTGCCCCCCATTTTGTTTCCCCCAGGTCTTTCAAATGCACAGAAATGAAACACTGAACTCTAGCTCTGGTCTATATCTTGGAAAGAATTAGAAAAATTCAGAGAGAGTTTAAAAAAATATTTTAACACTATATATTTTTGCTCTGTTGTCAAAACCAAATACGATGCTCCAAGATAAAAGTCTTTTTCAGCTACTCCGTTAACCAGTTCTCTGGACAGATTACCAGACTCTCCACAACTAGCACTATTCACCCACACAGCAGAACAGCAGTCAAGAGGTAGTTGTCCCATATCTCCCAGTACAGAAGTTAGCAGCAGCTAATAATGTTTTTCTCTTCCCCATTCTGATTCAGTAAGGATCCAAGAACAGATTGAATTGGGATATTAGAAAGCTTGCACAGAGAAATATAATGAATGGCTATCTTTTCTACATTATCAACTGAAACTGCAAACAAAACACTTGAGTATTGTAGCAGTCCCTCACTTATGATCAAAGTTTTCTTCTCTTAAGAAACCTAACTGATCGAAGAAACAGAGCTAGGCAATGATTATAACAAATCCCAGCACCTTATTTTGTAAAATTGTTCATGCTAAATTAATCAAATCTATTTAGAACATAGATTTCAATGGCTGCTTCCACTGAGATATGCTGGCTATCATTTTGAATGTGTCCTAACTCCCCTCTTCCCCTTTTGTCTCCCTCAAGTTTGTCAACCCTCAGAAATGAAACATAGTCGAATGAGACAAACACGGCAGAAACAATACCTTGCTATTTTCTCATGCACCAGAGTTAATGAGAACCAGCTCAGAATGAAGAGGAAGCAAGCATGGCAGGACCAAAGAACTTCTGAACTATAAGTGACATTCAGGACCCCTACTTCCCTCAGAACCCCCCTGGCTCAACTCTGCTCTCTCCCATTCCCTGTCATGCTTTTCCTTCCACCTAGATATCACAAGGTATTCAAGGAACAGATACTATGGGGCAAGAAGAAGAGTCTACAAAAAAAAACATTGGGTGATGACGAATATTGGAGAATAATAGGAAGTATAACTACTATGGGTTAAGAAGCTGCAGTGACAAAGAAAAGGAGTACCTGGGTGGTAGGTGGAAGTGATGAGTTGCCTGGAGGATAAGCTAGGCTTGTATTTTTTGTGGTCAACGTTTGTGGTACTTTTTGATGCCCTTTCTTCTTGGCTTGCACAGAGAAGTAGACAGGTTTGTAAGACTTAAACCACATTAATGTGCATACAATGCTTGCAAACTATAAAGCACAGCATTTCTGGCAGTACGCTTTGTGGCAAGAGAGAACTACTGGGATGACTAAATGGAGACTTTTTTCAGGCATGCCTAGAATCAGCCAAGAGCACAGGAAAAAGCACAGCAAAATAATAGTGGAGACTTCTGGATATATCTGCAGAATGTAAGGATTAATGAGTCAATATCTGTTATTTTTACATTGATTGGTGCACAAAGATTATGTTTATAAACAGTGACGTATATAATTTTGGAATAACGGATATGTATGTGTTCCACAGAGACAGATTATATAATTGCATATTTTTTTGCAGTTCACAAACCATTCTTAGTTAGGCATCTATTTCTTTCATTATGATTCAATATAATTTGACCAAATAAGGTAAAGTGTATCCCAGGAGGAGGCTGAAAATGAATCTTGCTAATTCCAAGCTGTATTTCTCCCAGCACTCAGAGGACTGAAGTTTTCACAGAAAGGGCTTAAAGATAGGCTATATATGGACAAAAAGCAAAAAGTAACTACCTGAACAAAGATGCAAACTGGAATCTTGCTTTGACCTTGGATTATCAGCAAAAATTTCTATCACAATCTATACTGGAAATCCCACAGTAGTCTATACTTCCAGTAGGAAGGAATTTAAGTGCCTTCATAAAATTTATCATAAATACCACAACTCAATAGGGTAGTGCTCTCAAAAAAATCCACATTTTTTCCCTTTAAATATAGGACTATTTGTGCTGAAAATTTGTCTCAACAATTAAAAAGAAAAGGTTATAAACAATACTGGCTGGCTCATCATAACAATAGAAGTAATTTTTAAAATTCTATCAGTTCTTCTTATCCAACATAATTTTCAAATGTTAAAAAAAATTGAATTGTTTATTCTATCATATATAGGAGTAGCATCTGTTACTTCACAAGTAAGAAAACTATTGCTCTATCCTAGATTTCTTTCTTGAGAAAATGAAAGATAATTACCCTTCATGGGTGACATATTTGATTTATTCCACTGAGATTCATTTCATTTCATTGTAAATTATACTGTTTATTTCAATATTTTGAGTACCCAATATTGGAGGGGACACCTGGGAAGACCTAGTAAGACAGGTGCCAAAGAGACAGAATTTTCAGTGAATTATACAAATTAAATGCTGTGTGTGTAATTATTTGCATCGGGTGAGTTGCTACTTTGATATCATTTGATCTCTTCTACTGTTTCTGACCTCTTCTTCCTAACAGGATACAATTTCTGAGAGAATGTTTTTGCAAGAATCTTTCTTTGTTGAGTTTTTGAATC
The DNA here is from genome assembly GCF_000699245.1 of Pterocles gutturalis. Taxonomy (NCBI): domain Eukaryota; kingdom Metazoa; phylum Chordata; class Aves; order Pterocliformes; family Pteroclidae; genus Pterocles; species Pterocles gutturalis. Next base: position 79,880 of record NW_010110397.1, on the reverse strand, counting down.
TTTATTTTTGTTACAGAAGTCCAAGGTCAATATTATCAAAGCAAATATATGGAAATAGAGTCTTAAAAAGACTGCTATCATTTCCCTCCCCTCAATCACAGAGAAAGAAAAACAAATACATTCAGCTTTAAATTTTTTTCTCATGCAACAAAACTTTATTATAAATTACACATGACAGCTGAACACCCTAAAGAATCTCTCTGTGTGCATGACAGCCAAGTTACATATTAGCCAAATATGATAGAATTGTCACTTTATATTACTTTCAATAAAACTGATGAATAGATTAAATTAAAAAAAATGCAAAATCTCTGTGAAGTTTTCATTTAAATTGACCAAAGGAAGAAAATGCAATGCTGAGGATGTCAGTCTACTCATTTTTCAATACTGCCACTTCTAAATATTGCAAGCTATTTAAAAGTGCACAGCAAAATTTAAACAGTAATTTACTTTGCACAGGATGTATGCATCAACATGTATTTTGAGGTAGTCAAAGAGCTTCTTGGTTACCTGGGGCCAAGAAAATCTTCATTGAACAGGTGGACATTTAAAGTGTTACCTAAAGTTTATTTAAAAAAAAAACCATGTGCTGTGACAGAAGAAAAGCAGGTGCCAGAACAAGGGAAGTTTTTGGGAACTCTTTCAGGACACATAGGCTAAAAATCTTTAAGATTTGGAGTTAAAAGTACTGATTTACCACTATATATTTTATAGAAGAAATGTCATAAAATCTTCTGCTAAAATATTAAGCAGCATACAGAATGTTCTAATTACCTTATAGTAAAATGAAAAGGCATCATTTTTCTTTACTTTGTACTATTTTTTGTCATTGTCTATTCCTTACCCTTGCAACAATTGTTGCCACATACAACAATCCTTAGAGCTTATCAGGCTCTCACACAATATTTGGAAACTTTTATTAGTAATTATCTAGGGATCAGACACATAACAACAAAAATACTAGTAGAATTGGTGAAAGTTCTGAAAGCCATATGCTTCTCAAGTTCTTTATGTGTTTTTGCATCCTAGAGACAAGTTGATGCTAACACAAAATGTTCTAGTGGGAAAATGATATAACGGTAACAATAAAACTACTAAGTGTGAAACACCCAATTCTTATGAGAAATAAGCTATGGGACTTCATTAATAACTTTTTTTTTCATTGCAGTTCCTACATTCTAAAAAGTTGATGGGAATATAACATTAGAGGGAGAGAAACAGTCTTTCCAGAAACAAGAGTCTAACTGACATAGGTCAAAACTGACATGCCAAACTTTACTTGGAACTCAGCTGCTGCCTACAACTGATGCAGAATATAGTGCTGCTATGTTCCAGCCATGAAATAGCATACAATCATTCTGCTATCCAAGCATTTCCTATGCTGCAATGAGAAAGGCTGGACAACACATGTTACCGTATACTGTATTTTAAAAGCTTAAGAGTACTCTGCTCTCTTAAACACAGGCAAAAGAAGTTAAAGGTCAAATACTGTTTTGAGTCTCTTGGAAAGAAAGCAGCAAACACTCAGTGACCTTGTCCATTGCTTCAGGAGTTACCCAAGTCAGCCTAACAGCTTCACCTTAGTCACCAGTATCATCAAAAGAATTAATGTGGTCATGTCATCTTTATCCATCAATGGATAATATCTGTTTGTGTACCTGGAAGGACTTTCATACTTCAACCATGAATTTTTAGATTTTGGGCAGAGGTACTGAGACATCTTAAAACACCTCTTAAATACCTCTCCAATCATATTGATTCAGTTTACAGGGGTTTCAGTAAAAATGACAGCTCAATAGATTGCATATAAACACATGCCTTCCCAAGTTAAAAATCTGTACTCCTAATGCAGTATCTCCAATGATACAAATGGAAAGGTAAACATCAGTGACAGTCTAGTATTTGAGGGGTAGAAAAACAGTCACAAGATTGGAAGATCTAAGAGACCCAGAATGAGTTTGAACTAGCTTGCTTACTTGCCTACACCTGGTAAGGTCGCCAGACAGGAGCTAATTTTAACTGTTTAGATATGCAACATAATTCATGTTTGCAGAATTGAGAAAAAGCTATGAAAAGCAGGCCATTACAAATATGGTCACCAAGAGCTATTTTCAGTTTTCTTCAGATAACTTCTAGATAATCTTGGTGTTCTCTTACTTTACACTTGCTGGCAACTTAGCCCTAAAACAGCTTAGGAATTTTAGTCAAGGAGGATTACTATATTCAAGAAGAGATGGATAGAGAAGAGGTGACAACAGGAGTATGCCAGTCTCCAAGGCCTTGTCTAGTATTTGACACAGAAGAAATCTCTCCTGAGCATCTACCTTTTTCCTGTGACAGCCCTTGCTGCAGACTATAGCTTGCAGTAACTACAGAATCTCATATAGATTTTAGGTTTTTCCCTTTCTAAATGTGAACAAAATTTAATTCACAATCACTGTGTATTCACATTAAAGTTATTATCAATATCTCTCTAAGATGAAAAGAGCCAACACATTGCTAGTAAAATTTCAGCCTCTGGTGAAAAAAATGTCTTAAATTTATTAGTGGGAAAAATTTTATGAAGAGGTACAAAGATAGCAAAGTGTCAAGAAAATACATCCTTTTCTATTTTAGGGTCATAAATTGTATGTAAACATAAGCCTGCCTAGCTGTAACTGTGTATACACTTATTTACTACTCAGAACCTGAACATGTGAAAAGGGAACAGGTCATTTTGACTAAAAAAAAGACTAAATGCAAGCTACACATTGACAATAAATCCAGTTATTCCAACAGGCTTTAATAATTCAAAATAGGACCTAACAGAAATTTGATACTTGCAGTTTCATCAGTCTAGCTGAAAGAATACTTAGAGGGCACAGTAGTTCTGACCAGTAAGGACAATTATAAGGTATCACACAAAACAGTAATTTAATGATTTCCTTTGATGCAATAAAAGTACAAATCATCCATTGCAAACAATTTACTGTTGGATATAGCATATTTATAGTGCCATCTAGAACATAAACACCAAGGTAGATTGTGGGCTATCATATTCAGACTTCGGTTTCTGCATAGGTCAACTTGCCGTACTATTTTTTGACTAGCAATACACCACTGATTCTGGTGTTGCTCCTATCACACTGGAAAGCTGTTTCACTGGAACTGAATCCAAAACAGAAATCTGCACTAACCATACGTGAGGTACACATGTACAAGGAACAAGCTTACAGTAAGAAAGAAGATATGTTTAAGGAAGAACCTAGAATCAGTAATTTTACTACAACTGATTTTACACAAAATTGTCACCTGTATATAGAAAACAAACAATCCCATCCCCAGCAACAGAGCCAAAAATATACTCAGATATGCTACTTTATGGACAGAAAAAGACTAAAGAAACAAGAACCTTGGTGGGGATTACAGCCTTCTGTAATTAGATAAAACTGTTTCGTTTGTCTGCAATACATGTTTAAAACAAAAAATACTTATTTTTTCCTGATAAATTATTAGAATAAGTATGCATTAATTTTACAAGGAGTGAGAAAGACTCATTCAAAATAGAAAGTTTCCTGTAAAGACTAACATGCCTATGTAGCAAGCTGAATGGGCCAAAATGTATCAAAATTAATGTATTAAAAACATAGCCTGGAAAGCATAGGCTCAGGCACAGCTGATGCAGAGCACTGTAAAACATGTTTTTGGGTACACTGTCTGAAGGCACTGGTGCCATGGAGACAAGTGAATCAGACTTCCTTAAATACAGCCATCGTTCATAGCCTGAAATGCTAAATGTTGAGATCTTTTAGCAGAAATTATTCTCCTTGTATCAACATTTGCAAAGTTTCCTGGCTCTAACAAAGCATTTATTCTTGCCACAAAAAAGAGTGCACAGATAGGACGTCCGTTGTCTGATAAACCATTCTCTTCCAAGAAGAGAATGAAACAGCATTTTGAAGCCACTACCACCAAGACTGATAGAACAAAACAACAGAAATAATTAAAGTTGGTGAAAGCTACTTTACAATTCACAGGTAGAAAAAAATAGGCAAGATAATTGTGGATATGTGTCCGTGCTACACGTGCAGTGCATGTTTTAATCAGGCAGCTAAAATTTGAAATTGAGTACAATGAAACAGAAAATAGCATCTGTTCAAACAAGAAATTTCAAATTCTATAGGCTGACACTTGCATCAGTGAAGGCAGTGTGAAGTGATCTGATTCTCAAAGTAAGGGAACAAGGATTACATCAGCTTTGAATATTCTTTATTCGTGGCCTACTGTCTACTACCATATGCCTCAAAATATGTACAAAACCTTTTAACTTTGACAATTTTTGACCAACACAGAGCAGACATTTATTCTTTCTATGCGAGGTAGAAGGTTGAAGAACACATAACACTATCTAAACATAAATGTAAACCCATATAGGAAGAAGATTTCAGAAGTTCACATAGATCAAAATGTATGATTTGCAGCAAAAGGTCAAAGGAAACATGTTTTATTCTTATCTCATCAAATGCTCACTTTCGAGACTGATCATAGGTTCCCAATACACAAAAGCTTGTGAGAACAGTTGGTCAATTCTTCTCCCTATCCTCTGTTGGAGGACACGAAGAGATGGAGTCAGTTTGCAGCGAAAGATTGACGCTATCAGGAAGGCACAAAAAGGAAAATCCATTTATAAAAGAACTAAAGCAATGGATGTGATGATCTCGACCACTGTGTAATCTCTTTTACTGAATATTCTTGAAAACCAAGATACAATTTCTGCATCTATGCAAGAGGCTTAGATAAGTAAACACTTAAGCTCCATCTAACTTTTTTTTTTTTCCTTCGATTCAGGAAGAGTTTCAATGTTGTAAAAAATCCTCAAGTAATACCAACAGACTTACACCTAAATACCAATAATCTTTGTTGTAAGAAAAATGAATGCTAATTAGCCTTCTACCTGTACACATCAGGATTAAAATATGCAGTAAACTAACTTTGTTAATATTGTGGAAATGCGTCTGCAGAATACACAAAACATCCCTTTTGTTGGTTTTACTTACGTATTTTGCAGCTTCATTTTTTTTCTCCAAACTGAATTATCCACATTGCAACTACATTGGGATTCTTTTTGTGTTTCAATTACTCCACAGTTTACTTAGTTCTCACCTTGTTGTTTACAGCATATGAAAAAGGTGAGGCAGGTGTTGCACATAAGGCTGACACTCTGTCAGCCATAAACTGTTCTTTGGTCAGCATCTGTTTTTATATATGCATGAGAAAAAGTATTACTGTTAGAAGAGGTCTCCAAAGAGATTCAGAAGTAAATTAAAGAAGCTACCCAGCTGGTGATTTTAATGAATAGGTAAAAATAATGAGAAAGAATAATCTGACACAGACCATGATTTCATTGGAAGTATTTTCTGATTTTCTTAAGCAAACAAAGTATGCATTTTTAAGGTTAAAGAACAAACTAGTGTCCAGCATGAACTTAAAAGCAATTTACTGCTTCTGTGATCTAAAACAGAACATATCCACACTGGACTGGAAGGATGGGGGCACATAACAACCAAAAGAAAATTCTCTCACACGCCTACAGATTATGCTTCCAGAATACAAAGTATGTTCCAGCAATAAATTGATAGGATGAAATTTATCAGAAATCTAATTAAAACAAGTCAAATGTGTAAAATTAAAAAAGAAGAAATACAAAATCTGTCCAAGCTCATCTTTACCAAATTAAACAGGAAAAAGCACAAAACTGACTAGCATTTGTTATCATTTCCTGTGTAAGAACAGCATGAGCTATTTTGTCATGTTGAGCACTCTTGTTTCAGCTAAATTGTGCACTAACACACTGCACCTTATTGAAGAAAAAAGATCTGGGTCCATAATGGACCAATCAAACACAAGCCAGCAGTGTGTCCCTGCAGCAAAGGAGGCCAACAAAATCCTGGGCTGTAGCAGTACCAGTGCAGCCTGCTGGTTTAGGGAAGTGAGCCAGCTTTCCTCTCTTCAGCCTCTATGAGGCCACCTCTGGATACTGTTTCAGGCTCCCCAGTACAATGATATTTGTATAATAATACAAAAATATTTGTATAATTTGTATACGCATGTATATTCATATAAATATGTATAATACTACAAATATATTGACATACTGGTGAGGATTCAGTGGGAGGCCAACAAGTTGGTCAGGGGACTGGAGAACACAACATACAAGGAGACCCTGAGAGGGCTGGGACTGTCCAGCCTGGAAAAGCAATGATCAGAGGATACAGAGAAGATGGAGCTAGACTCTTCTCAGGAATGCACAGTGATTGGCCATGGACAAGTTGAGATGTGGGAAATTCCAATTATATATTAGGAAAAAAGGGATTAGGGATTTTTTTTTTGCTTGTTTAAACCATGAGAGTGGTTAAATACTGGACCAGGTTACCCAGAGAGGTTGTGGGATCTCTGTCCTTGGAGGTGTTCAAGACTTGACTGATCATGAGCCTGCACAACCTGACCTAATTACACATATTTGGAGCAGGGTCTTGGAATAGATGACCCCTCAAGTCCCTTCCAACCTAAATTATGACTCCACTATTCTACTAAGGAAACACCCAAATACAATTTTCCAGAGTGTTCCAATTCACTGAGGATTTAAACAAGTTTTCTTTGGAGAGCAAAACTTAGTTTGTCTTCCTACAGATTTGTCTTTCTTACTAAATCTCTTCCCTTGATCACAAAAATTCCCATATCTCTTCAATGAAAGATCCACTGGACAAGAGACATAACACATACTATGGTTAGTCAGGAGCTGCTTTTCTAGCTAGTATATTTGTACTGACCTGTGAGATAGCTGCTTTCAGAAGAATATAAATATTATTTTTTTTTCCACACTATAGACAATTGTTACAAGTCTCTTGTCACTGCTGCTTTCATGGAATTCTGGACAGTGAATATCTTCAAGACCTCTAACCTTTTAACAAACGCTTTTGAAGCTATTGGTTCACAAATTCCCAGTGATGGTGAAAAGACAAGCAGAACACATATCCTCTTAGGAAACCATGTTCGGAACCACTGCTGGCTAATACACAGGGCAAGCAGCTTGAACTATGGCTCCACTTACTCTTTGTACTTTCTGACATCTAGCATTGGCTTTGATTTAGCATCTCAGAAGTAGCCTTTGTGTTTCCACACAAGAAAGTGTTAAGATGTGCAAGAGTAAGATAGCTCCTTACTCTTTCTTTTGCTTCTGTCACAGGCCAGAAACAAATCCGTAGACACCAAGACTTGTCTTTCAAAATCAAGCTAAATCAAGAGTCATGATGACAGCCTTACCAAGACTGCATTAAAAGCAAACAGCCATTCAAACCAGATCATGTTAAATCACTAGCTTTGCACAAATAATTTTTCCACAGTGCAGGCAGTGAAAGTCTCTAGCTTTATTATAGGATTGAACAAATGTAAGTCAATCATCCTACTGCAGATCAAAATGTATAGGCATGGGGGAAATTCAGTGTTCATACTCTACCACATTCATGCTATTTCATACTTCTAGTCATATTTTTATATTTTCCATGTATATATGCTACTGTTACATGAGAGTCACTGGCTGGACAGCAGTTTATTTCTTCAGCATTTTGAAACTGCACAAAACCATTTTTCTTATAAATTAATCTCCATCAGGAAAGAGGGATACTTTCTGAGAGTAACACAAAGTACCCCTTTTGCTTTAAATCCTTGTCTTGCATTCCTACTGCTTCCTGTACTGTTGGTACATTTCTCTGGATTTCCAATTCAAATAAAGTAATTTATTAGGTAAAATTTACATAGAAACCCCACACTTCACAAGATCCTCACTTAAATTTGAGATTGCCATTTCAAGGCTGAGAACTATTCATTGGAATTGAGATTAAATCTTTTCAGACTTCTCCACTGGTCACAGAACAGCTTTGCTTTGCTTTCCCCAGAAGAGGCAAAAAGACACAGATAATTCATCTGGCAGCTGGTCTCCCTGTTGGCGGTATGCTGTACAGACATTTTATCATCAGGCTAAATAAATATATTTAACTTTCACATCATAAATAAAACTGACACTTCAGGAATAGCGACTGTTTAATATTATTTAATTTAATAAAATCTTTAATATAACCAAAACTAACCACAGAAGAAAAAAATTAATGCAAAAGCACCAAAAGTATGAGCACCATATTTGAAAAAAATACAGGCATAAACTTTTGACAAATCACAATTTTCCTGACACAATATTTGAAGTATTTGTATGATCCTAAAATTAATATTTTTAGCTGCCCACATTTATTGTTTTAATGTCTATTTGCTTTTGCCAGCAAGTTTGTCTACGCTTGTTTCCTAGTCCCACCGGGCATCCTTTGCAATCTACACTGTGATTACTTTTCACATATGCACACAGCTAGTCTAAGAGGGCAAGGAAGCAGATGAATCTTATTAAAACACCAACAAGCTTTCTTAATACCCACCAGAAGAACCCCTTAAACTTGATCATTGAGACTTTCAAAAAAGAAAGATGAAAGAAACAGGAGAAAAATCCTTTTTTT
>NW_010110397.1:52366-71284 GCF_000699245.1 Pterocles gutturalis | reverse complement strand
CTTCCCTGACATTTTTTGGTACTGAAATTGAGAAGTAAGCCAGTCTGGTAATTAATATTTGCTACATTTGTGATGTACTAGTAATTTGTCAAAACTTATTACTTGTCCAATAATAGTTTTTACCTGCAACAGTTTTGTTGGGCTTTTTTAAGCAGGTTGTTAATCCAACAATTTCTGAACTCTGTATATGGTATTTGGTTACAGACAGTATTACTATAGCAGAAAAAAGACAAAACAAAATTAAAACTTGGACTTCAAAACTGTTGTCTGGGTTTAAAATGCATTTGATACACATGATGAGACAAATGACACTTGCAATTATATGAATATCTGCTGGCTATTTTTTCAATGTGCTTCAAAAGAGAGAATAATAAATTTTAAAATGCTGTAGAAGTTAAATGATTAGTGAAAAACAGGAAACAATACTTACAGGAGGATGAAAAGGCTTTGATGCGTCAAAATTAGAAACTTTTAAATTTGCCATATTTTTGTTTTGATGTAAGCCAGGATATTAATGTTGGTGATTGTACCTGTTTTATAAAACCAGTATATGTTAGTCTAATCACTTGACAGCTTAATTTCCTTGATCTTGTTGAAAGCAACTACACTATGGGTTATTTGCTGAGATGGTACTTCCAGAACAAGCTGAAAATTTGTATACAAGGCCAGATTGCTTTTTAGTATCAAATGTACTTTTAATGCCAATTTTATGCTTTTCAAATTTTTTAAAAGTCTGGAGAATGGTCAGGATGTTCTAATATGTTCCTATTAAAAATTATTTGGAATTGTTTTGCTGTTGAAATATATTCTCCCATTCATCCATTAATAGAGATCTGTCCACTACAAGAAAATTTTCTTACATTTCTGTTTTATTTTAATTTGAACAACATAAAACTTGGGTAATGGCTACTACATAGTACAGATTGCTCAGAAACTAACTCTGTCTCTGCGTAGATATCAGCTTTTCAGTACCCTTCTCATTCCACTGCCCTCTCAAATACTCCGTCAGCAAAATGAATAAGTAACTAATGTCAAGGTTGGGTTGCCTGGTGATGGTGATTCAAGGAAGAGAAGATTCAAAGTGATACTATCCTGCTGAGTGCCTACGTCGTGCATCACCAAATACAAATTCATCTGCTGGAACAATTGTTTAAATGATGCTTATTTTGCAGTTAATGGAACGGTACAATTCACCATTCATTATTAAGCACTTTCAAATGCAGTGAGACTTTACTAAATGCTTGTTTCCCGTTCTAATTGCTTGCAATTTCTGTTTCTCTCTTTTTTTTTTTTCTTTTGAGAACTATCTGAAATGCTCTTCACACCCTTCTTTATGTTATCATTATATTTGTATGCAGAAATCTACATGCTATAAAAGCATGTAACACACAGAAGAATACTTATATACTTTTCTAGTCAGACTACAGAAGTTTTTTCATTTAGCGCATCCAACCAATCTCTTCTGTCCTCAAGTGTAAGCAGGTAGACAGAAAAGTAAGTTAAGGCTTTTCCTGTGAGCATTATGTAGAAGAGTCAGGTCACACCTCAACAAATTATCAGAAGCTAGTAATATTAAACAGTACTTTAAAAAATTAGATTCTTTTTAACTATGACTTATGAAATGGATCTAGCAGTAAATATCTATTCATACAGGGTCTCTGTTCCCAGTTATTATACTTTTACTAGAACATGGATTCTCTAAAAGCAATGATCATGTTAGAACTTACATCAAAAACAGTATCAAGAAAATTCTAAACTAAAATTGGAACTATTTTTTACTTTGTAATTGAGCTGTTCCTACGAAATTTTTTGTAATCTTTGTAATCCATGATGCTAAAATACACATTTACATCATATGAAAACAGCACATAGCATCTCATTTGCTTCTGCTGTATTGCGGGAAGATACCCAAGGTCTGCAGTAATGATCTGCACATATAAAATGTTACATCTATTTACTTCTTTTTACTAATGCATTCCCATTACAGAAAACAATTGCAGCATTCTGAAACCTTAAGACGTTGTTGATGGTTAAGACTCAGAAGGAGTCTGAATCCAGAATCTTTTGTTTTACTCTGAAACAAACAAAAAATTGCTTAGTTTTTTTATTTGAGGAAAACGAAATGCATGCCTCATTAAAACAACCACAGTCTCTAATATAACATTGTTGAAAGTAATAAATAGTCAGTTTTAAGTTTTAGATGATAAAACTTATCAGATCCACCAATAAGCAATTGCATCCTCTAAAAATCAAGACCAAAGGCAGTGGCAAGCCTCTACCCCCCAAGTTGTAATTTCCTTCTGTCCCTATGACCGAATGAGTTTCATTCTCCTACACTCCTCTCAAGCTTCTACAGTGAGAGCTTCCTGCCTTTTAATGATTTTTTCATGCTGAAGTTTAAGGAGTAGAGATAAGAGGTATAAGGCAGACATGAGATGACAAAGGGGTGGGAAGGGAAGGGGTGGGAAGGGATCAAAATATATTGTTGGCTGCAGCATTCAGAGCAAGCTTTTTACTAATGTACCTCTGGTTAACTATATATAATTTTGTCATCTTTTTTCTGTTCTGCTATGAAAGTCATCCTTCACACTTCTGATTTTATGAAGGACGGTACTCCCATGTGGATCAACACAGTGTCCCCCCAAGAACTTGACTCTCAAGGGAAGCCAGAAAAGAGTCGCAAGGCCCTAACTGTTTAATACAGTAAGATCCATCTCTCAGGAGAGGTGATGCCAGGAAGAACTTTCTGAAGATAAAGGCCCTGGCTTGTCTGTTTTGTTGGGGCTTGGAGTCCCTCGCACAGTTTTTTCTTGTTTTTGTTTTTGTTTTTGTTTTTTTTTCCATCTAGACACTATAATTTGAAGCTTCTAAAATTTATATAGATATGCAATTAATATGCACGCACACACGAGTTATATGTGTACATATAGCCAACACTGCTAATACTGATAAAGATCAAAAACTACCAATGAAGAAAATGGAAGTGATAGCTCCTTAGATCTTGAAAGTAGCAACTTAAAGTTTTCAATATGTATGACAAGGAGTAACACGGCTAAATATTTTTACATTTATTTAAAATTAAAAAGGAACAGGCATAAAGCTATATGAAACAGACACTTTATAAGTGGCTATCCTTCTTTTCAGTACAATTTCAATCAGGTACATTTTCCACATCCTGTACTAGCAACAGTAACAACCCGTTAGAAGCAACTCAGCATCAAGCTACTGATAGGTTGCTGCTAACAAGATGCCTGATGCATGAAGTTTCTCCCACATGTTCCTAAATTATTTGACAATAAGGATATTCATTTCCTGAGATCTAAACTGAGTATTACTCAGTATGGAGGCAAAATACCATATTTTAAACTAATTTTTCCAGAAGCTTTATAGATCACCCAAAACTGTATCTTCCTCCTCCTCTGTTGCCATTCTCATTTTCTCCCTCATGAGCTGTCCAGTATCTGGCAGCTCATCTCAATCCCCTGACCTGCAGTTCAGAAAGATGCTCTAATGCAAAAACATAGAGAGAGCCCAACACTGTGGCTCTGGGGAAAAAAAAAAAGAAAAAAAAAAAAAAAAAAAAGGTAAATGGCTGTACATCAGATGCAATCATCAGGTTTTTAAATGTTGTTTTTTTTTTCCCTTGACTTCCATCATTTTGATAAAATGTCATCACCAATTGCATACACATGTCTGAAAGAATATGTAGTAGTTAGAGGTTTGCTGTGTGACCAGTGGAAAGGGCCAGAAAGGTAATCCAATACTGAAATACCAGCACACCAAATAACATGCTATGGAAGTTGGTTTTCATTTCCTCCTTTGTTCCACAGAATGTATAAAGCGTTAAGTGAAACAAAAAATACTAAAATTAACTTTTTTCTTTGTTATTTCAGTTCTCACCTAAAATTCCTCTCCCCCTCTCCAACATTTCCTTACTTTATATGCAGCTTTAATTACAGTGCAACTGTTGGCATGTCCTCCATAATCATGATACTGTTGCAGCGCAACAGGAGATTTTGGTCAAGAACTGCATTAGAAGGTGGAAGAGAAATTGTGTAAAATCATACTGTCTATCTGAGATCATGTTTCCAACATGCTGAGAACCTTAGATTAAAAAAATCTGAAGTAATATTTAAATTATTTGTTCAATAATACAACACTGACAGCCAGGCTTTTGCAACTCATCTTATTACACTAATACTACACTGGTGCTCTTAGAAAAGATGAAATATACTTTTAAGCATCAGTAAAACAAATTAGCCAATCTTTTGCTCATCAAAAACTTATTATCTTCAGCTTTTAAAACAGGAACACATGCTTACATGAATCAGCATAGAAACCAGCTCTTTCAGTATGAGACAAGAGTTTTTACATAAAACAAATTAATTTTCCAGAACACTCAAGTTTCATCTCCTCTCATTACTGTGAGTTCTTTTTATAACTTTAGAGCTAACATATCAGCTGAAGACATTCATGTCTTGCTTGAAAGTGAAGGCTTTAGAGTATTAGTTATGCTGACACCTGAAATGGATGCTACTTCTAACAAGACATCTCTGCACTTACATTTCACCTGTTATTTAAACTTTGCTTCATCAGACAGGATCTGAAAGTGAGTATACTTAGGAGATGTGAATTTATTTACCACTCGAGCTTTCTACTAATATTTTCATCTAAATTTAAACTATCTTCAGTATGGATAAGCAGGACTTATTAGTATTTGTTTGCTAGCTTTGTCTATCTTTTTTAATAAATTAGTATTTGTTGCTAGCTTTGTCTAGCTTTGTTTTATGAGAGTTCTCCAAACAAAACCTCAAAAAAGCTCACAGTTGAGCCAAACAACTAGAGACTAGAGAGAATGAGAACAAGCTCAGTTAATATTAAAGGCTTCCCACTGAAGAAAAAGATATTACTAACTTCCCTGAATTTACATTTAAGGTTGTAAACACACCACCACCAAAAGTTGGTTTCGCCTAGTAAACAACTTCTCCAGCCTCTCTCTTTTCAGTCTGCGAATCCTCTTAACACATTACAAAGACATGGAAATTTTAAATGAATTTGACTCTTGACTTTCATAGTGATGACAGGAAAACAGCAACAAATACTAGTCACACTACTGCTCCCTGATAGCTAATCTGAAACATTTGCAGCTCTTGGGAGTTACTCCTTGTAAATATGTACAATGGCAACACTAGATAGCTAGCAGCCTTCCACTTGAAGGCTGAGAGACTGACTATCATGATCTTATCTTGATTGAGATACAACCTGATTGAGGGTGAGCCAGATCTCTGGCAGTTTCTGCACAGTACATTATCTGGAATAAAACCCTTTCCCTTGCCAGCAGGCACTGTGCTACTCTTCTTGCAGCTGTCTTATCTAGTCCAGATTATAAGAAGCCTTTTCATGAGTAAGGCAAGGTAGCAATTTGGAAGCTTTCTCAAAAGCTTGAACTTGTAGACCCACTAAATAAGGCTTAATGTTTATAAGTGACATGTCTGAGTAACTCAAAGCCTCTGGAAGAAGCTTTCCTGTCTTTTTGTCAGAGAGACAGTGGCTTTTCGGTGCCTGTCTGCAAAAAAAAGTGATCATTTGACTTCATTTGACTTCACAATGGAATGGTTATGAAAGAGGGTTGTAGCACAGGCCAAAAGCATCAAATATATGCTTTTCTTTTAAACAAACCCCTTTCTTTTTTTGCCACTGTAGTTGAGTTATTAACTCAAAGATACTCTCAGAAAGCTGGAACACAACACTTCATGTTAAAACTGTCACTGAATTCAACGGTCTACTCTGAGGACCACTGACCTTTGGCCACCTACCTTTGGAAAAAACTTTTTACTTGCATGTTATCAACAAGAAAAAAAAAAAAAATGGTAAAGCTGGGCCAGGACCAAGCCTAGGTCTGCATTTCTGTGAGCAAATTATTACAGCTGCTAGTATATTTCCTTCGATAAAAAGCTAAGCTGCCCTTTTCTAAGTTCAAATCAACCTTTTAGTATACAAGTAGCTGAAACTGTAGACTGGTATGAATCAATCAATCATCATCACAACATCCTGGAAGTGTGGTGTTGAGGTAAAAAACTCTGTTTGTCTTGTGTTCAACATCACATGTCTTTGGGATTTTTGGACCAGCGGTGGATACCTACCTCTATACTTCTCATACAAACTCATGAGCCACCACATCAGATTCAAGCAACTTCCACATTTCCCAGTACCTAACCAATTCACTATCATTATGGTCCTCTGGCCGAAAAAAAAATAAAAAAAAAAAATATCTAGAACTGTTCTATTCTGGTTATTGTACCTTATTATTAATTAGTATTTTATAAAACCTGTGCTAGGAAAAATGTAATGACAAGTGATGAAAACTATTAATGAAAACTAAGCTCAGCAAGTAAAAAACCATTGGTATTGCATAATATATTGCAACGGCTTAGTGTTCATCCGTCAACTTAGAGTCACCAGTGTGCAGCAGAATTTTATGTGGTAGTTTTGACTAGATATCCCGAGTACATATTTTGAAAGACACCCAGATGAAAGTTTGCTTACTGCTGAAGTACACGTTATATTTTTCAGTATGATACAGTATGGTTTCCAGGACTCCTGTGCTCAAACCTATGTACTTGAAATACTGAGTATCTTCCACCTAATTGTACTATTAGTAATGATATGTCATAGTGTCTATTTGTTAGTGCTGGAGGCTTACTCTATACCACATCACACATATCTTGCCCAAATTTATCTAATTTCTAATGCTGAACCTGCTCTCACAAATCATCTTCCACTTTTTCCCTCTTTTTTTGCACTAGGTACTAAAACACATTCTCAAAAGTGATTTGTCACTGGTTATTTGAGAATGATTCTTTTATTCAAGCACAGCTTGATAGACGCTGACTAAGGTGACCTAAGCTAGTTCAGTGGCTTACCAGTTACAGTCTACACAGGAATTAAGTAATTACAAAAAACAAACAAAAGACCCTGTAGTGAAGTAGTCACAGAAATAAGACAGGCTTTTGTGGTTTGCCCAGGAGCGATGGAGAAGAAATAAAGAGAAGAGCTTACTACTGTCATGTACCCGACTTTGATCAAGGAAGTTCCCCTGTGTTGTTCTGTGTGTTTTCTGTTTGAGTAATGAAACTGGCTCCAGCCAAAATATAAGCAGAATTCTCCCAGTGTCATCTGTCCTTTCTGGCCTGGACAGACAGGCTTGCAGCTTGTGGCGATCAATAACACTGAAATTCTGTCTATGTCATCCTGGTTTTTCTGATGCTTTACCAAAGCCACTGTTGAAAAGGAGTAACATTCTGTAAACCACAAGGTTGGTCTATCATATTCTCACTTCTTTTCCCTCTCCCTCTGCTGCTATAAACTATTTGATCTAAATTTAGTAACTGGATACGACATACAATCGCTTTCAATTCAAAGATTAGAGAGCAATTACAAAGGATAGTTTACTGTTTCCTACAAAAGAAGGAGAATATTCTAAAGCAGGGTCCATTACACACTGCCTAGTCATTCCTCTAATGAGAGGACATGAGAGGCAAAAGGTAAACAGAGAGCCTAGAAAGAGTGAAATATCTGTGGATGGTCTAAAGGGCTATATCAGGGCTGTACTTTTAAATGACTTTCAAAAGATAGACTGACAACAATAAAAGGGTCCTATAATTGTTTGTTGCCAGCATCTATCTATTTTTACTCACAATAGGATACTGTCAGAAAGTGGTAACATCCAATATATCCCAAGAGTTTTTAAAAACAAAACTGCCTTGTTTCTGTGCTTGCATGCATACATGGATGCTTGTTAAGTCTGAGGTGTTTTCAGAAGAGAAAAGGAGAAAGGCACATCATAAGCTTATAACATGCCTTCAGAATTCTACTGCTTACCAAAAGGCATAACCCATTTCTCTGTATCTGCTTGACTTATCTTCAGTAGTCCAGGTGTCATATCAACTCTTTTAGGCTTTCTATATCTCCCAGTATTCCTGGTATAGTTTTTTGAAAATAAGATTTAGATGCACACTTTTTTGTAAGTGTGTCTATAAGCTAACTCCAGTTCTGCTGCACTAGTCAATGAGATTCTTCTTCAATAGCTACAAATGTACCTATAAGAAAATATACTGGCTATTTCACTGAAGTAAGAAAACTCAGTTTAAATATATTTTAAGAATGAAAAATGACCTCTAGCAGATTTACTGTAGCAACTATCAGAAGTTTATAAACATGCTGTAACTCTGCTTGCTGGTTTGGAGCAAGAACTGAAAGAGGAAAATAGAAGTTTAAGTTCATTAACACATTCACATTATTGCTGCTGCTTCAAATTATTTGGCTTAATTGTCTGTCTTGAGCTGCTGCTGAGTGTAAATGTTGCAAGTTACTTCTGATTCAGTCAGATACTTCTTGTTGACTTGCACAACAGGCAAAATATTGCCAATAATATTATAATCTTCCTGTTATCCATACAACTATCTCTACATGAAAAGACAGAGAATTTCTAGAGACTGCATTCTTCATTCTTACCTCAGAATGAGCCTATGCTGCGGCGTAACAAGCTATCCTAACCTAGATTAATTTGAAGTAACTCAACTGTCAATAGCAATCTCCTTTAAGCGGCACAAACTTCAGCACTGGATGAATTTACTCCAGCTCTTGCCAGTGCAAGTCAGCCCATCCTGAACATTTTGTGCTATAGCTAGATGAATACTTGCACTCAAACTGCTCGGGACTGTACAATGATGCAGCTACCATACTTTAAATACCTTATGGACACCCTTTTATTTGGTGCCCATTCACATTTCTGTGCTCAGCTTTCAATGAAGCTACTTTCCAGCATTAGATGACTAATTAACTGTATTAAGATAAACCTTAAATCTCAAAATACTCAAGCTGTGAAACTAAAAAAAAAAAAAAAAAAAAAAGGCACTTGTGTGCTTGTTACACGTTTCATGGCTCACCCTAACTAAACTTCAAAATGGACTGAGATTGATGTCTGCAGACTAATGTACTCAGTAAGGCTTACACAATATTTGTATTACTCATCCAAACAGATAAACAATCTTCCTCTACTGCACTGTGTTTCTTTGTGCTGAAACATTGCAAGCAGTTAGAAAGTAGTCCTACTTTTATATGAATACTTATTAGTCATATTTAAGAATAGCAATCAGTACCATTTTTAAACAGCCTGCTTAATAAATGTGTTACAGAAATCAGTGAGTTATGTTGTACAAACCAAAGCGTTAACTATCAGCTTTAAGTTCTCTAAGTATACAGTAAGGTAGACTGGGAAACTATTGTTAATACTGAGGCTGTATTAGATAGGCAATTCAATTCAGTTTCATGAGTTCTGAAGCTCTAGCTTGCTCAGTTTTTTATATTAAAATTTCTTAGTGCTTTAGTGTGTTTTACCAGCTTTTGAAATTACTCGAGTAACATAAAAATAAAAGCCAAAGAAAAAAAAATAAAGCAATAGTGCTCCCACAAACACTCTATGAAACTCAGAGGGGAAGCGTACTGTTTTCAAACCACGGAATTCTTTGGTCCCAGTATTACTCCAACCTCAGCTTTCTGTAGCATGCTTCACTCACCATACACGCAGAATGCACTTTAATTTCATCCTTGGGTTGTATACACATATCCCTGGTATTTTTAGTAGCACTTTAAAAGTATAAAATCTATTCCCTATGCCCTCATCAATTTGAAATTACCATTTTAAGGCTGATTAAATAAGGATTAGTGCCAATGTTCCACTTATTAGTCTGTGTCTTCAGCTGGAACTGATGATGTAGTATTTGTCAATAACAAGTTCACAGCCTTAAACTCCACAAAACGAAACCTCTGCAAGACAGTCCATCTGTCAGAAGATTTTGTAGCAGGCTCCCACGTAGAAGAAAACCATCTATTATAGGATGATACAAGCTTAAAGTGGCATGTATCACAGCTGTTTGATTACTACCAGGAAGATGACTCACGTCCCCCTCACAGCCCTGTATCAGAATCCAACAGTGATGGATTGAATTTCCCTTGCTTTAGCATGGTGATGGATTACCTCAGCAGTATGTGTAGGAAAGGTAAAGTCTGGTCCAAAGTTAACATCATGACTAAAAGATGCTGGGCTAACTTGTGATTTCTAGCAGATCTGAATAGCTAGTGAAACATTTTAAAGACCTTTCAAAAAAACTAAATTATGAGATTATAATCTGGGAATTCTCAATAGATATAAAGATCCATATTACACAAGCACTTGGAAGACATGGATCAGGCAGCAGGTTCAGAAATGCAATGGTTTTGTTCATAAGGTCCAAGGTCAAACATGCTCTACTGTCCAGAAACACACCATTTCAATCACTTCATACACACGTTCCAACTAAGAAAACATCGTAACATGAACTGAGACCTAAATTATGGTGTTGGTCTATTACGTGAAAAACAAGAATATCAGATGAAAGTTGTTAAATCAGTGTTACTACAGACTAAAAGAGAAACAAACAAGAAAACCCTCAACGATTTAAATCTTGCACTGAAACATCCTATTTTGCCAATAATCTTAGTGAATATTAATATTTCACACATAAATACCACTACTTTAGTACGTTCCTTAAATTCAAACACAATTCTGCATGTGACATTTTGAAGCATTTTAGGTTTTTTCTTTACACTTTGGAGTTCTTGGTGGAATGGACCTATGTATGTTGTAGCAATACAGAAAGCTTTGACTGGACTCTATTTAGGTAGCACTTGTAAGTCATTAAACACAGCTAGTTAATTTAAAACCTCTAAACTGTGTTGCATTATATTTCATGTTGTAATTTGTCATAACATTTTATATACTTATCAATATAATTACATTTTGAGGTAAGGTTCAAAGAGCAGGGAATATAGCAACACAAAGGGGTTTTAAATAACCAGATTTTATTTAAATCCCCAACTCTACTCAGTTAAACAAATTTACCTTTCTGTCTAAAGCAGATGTATGCCTATGCTTTAATAAAAGCCTAAACTGAAAACCTTTAATTGTAATTGCTTTTCATTTTTAAGTTCAAGCTTATACAACGCAGCTGAAAAGACAGGGTCGGAAATTATGTCCTACTGACAGTTTAACTGGGCAGGGGCTGGAGTGGAGAGGATTGTTTTGCTTTAGCTGGTTCCAGCTTCAGGTGATGCTTTACTAGGATTAACTGCCAATTTAATGAATGGAGTTTTCTATATATAGATGTGTGAATATAGAACCACAGAAATTATTAAAATAGTTTAATGTGTCCTTTGACTGAGGAACACTTTCATATGCAAAAGGCACCCAAAGCAGTTCTTAAAACTGCAGAAGTAAGATGACTTGCATAGTCATTGGGTCCCAAGCTTCACTAAACCCTGAACAACCATACTAAGGCACTAACTCTGTTCTGGAAACCTGTTCCTCACAGCTGAAGCAAGAAAGCAGCAGCAGCCTCCTTGCAGCCAGAAGCCTTCTCCACATCTAAAAGGCAACACATTGCTGATGAGCAGCGTGACAGGTAACACTAATCTATGAAATAGAAACCACAAAAGCATCATAATCTTTCCACTATTTGTTTTAATAAAGATAAACACATTTTGTGGAGGTGTTATAGGGAAGGAGAGAAACACATGTAATCCAGCTCACCTACCTTTAAGTGTCTTCCTCAGTCAGATAGACACCCTCCCCGCCTCGATCCCCCTCATAGCCCCTCTTTTTAGGGCCCATGGAGAAAAACCATAGCATTTTTGTTTCATACATCTGACTTATTCTAGGCAACTACTCAACACTGGAATGACTAAGACCCTAAAAATGCCTGTTTCCTTACACTGAATATTAAGGGACAGATACTCTAGAAAACTATATTAGCTGGCATATCCATGACCTAAAGGAAGAAATAAGCAACAGTACTGAAAAGTGATTTACTTTCTTCATAGTTATGTAATCTTAATTATGACAGTACCTAACTATGGAGTACTTGACGACCTTCATGATTCTTTTTTTTTTTTTTTTGGTTTAACATCGACTACATTGAATGGATAAAAATAAAAACATGGTTGAATTTGTCACATTTAGTCTAGAAAACATTTTTTTAATCAGGAGTTTCACTGGAGGCACTGTAAGTGGTTACCCAGGGAAGCTGTGGATGCCCCACCCCGGGAGATGTTCAAGGCCAGGCTGGATGAGGCTTTGAGCAACTTGGTCTAGTGGAAGGTGTCCCTGTGCACAGCAGGGGTTTGGAACTATGTGTTCTTTAAGGTCCCTTCCAAACCATAAAATTCTATGATCCTATAAAAAAAAGACATAATTGAGTCCAAGAAAGTATTTTCCCATCTATTAAGGCTTTTAAATCCAAACACAACTTAAACTCTATTCATAACAAGTAGTTTTGTAAATAGCAAACCTAACAAAGCCTGCTTTTCTACACATTATATTCTGTATCTGCAGATTACCAGACAATAAATGTTTTTATTTTATCTCAGGTCAGACAATTTCTGCTGCTCATCTTCATCTGTAACGTTATAGGTAACAGCTTCAAGAACAACACGAAAGTAAATTTCAACAAGCAATTTTACTTTCACTTTTTTCCCCCCTCTCTTTCACTCTAGTGTTAAAAGTTTTCTGTCAAAACCAACTCAGTTTAGGTACTAGGTCCAACTCTGGAAGACCAGCCTGCCACTGTGCACGATTTTCAGGATTGTACTGTGGGTGCTTGCTTACTCCAGCTCTTTGGTGGACAGACAGAGCAAGATCAACTGATTTCGGACAGCAGCAAGTTCCAGACAAAATTGTGTCTGTAGGTTTCCCTCCCTCTCATTTCCTTTCCTTTGCTTAGTCTGCCAGCTGGGGAAGCAACACTAGACCTGGTAGATAGTACAGAGCTGTTTATGGTAGAATACCAGTGTACTGGTTTTGGCTGTGATAGAGCTAAATCTCCTTCACAGTAGCTGAGGCTTAATATTTTGGATTTGAGCTGAGAATAATGTTGATAATGCCTGCATTAAGCCAAGGACCTTTTCAGCTTCTCATGCTGCCCCTGCCCTCACAGCTTCTTCTCTACAAGAAGCTAGGAGAAGACACAGCTGGGACAGCTGAC
Organism: Pterocles gutturalis; assembly: GCF_000699245.1. Lineage (NCBI taxonomy): Eukaryota > Metazoa > Chordata > Aves > Pterocliformes > Pteroclidae > Pterocles > Pterocles gutturalis. Next base: position 58,205 of record NW_010110397.1, on the reverse strand, counting down.
CCAAACTGGCCAAAGGGATATTCCATACCATATGATGTCATGATCAGCATATACAGCTGGGGGAAGAAGAAGAAGGAAGGGAGGGGAGGAGGGGCCTTCAGAGTGATGGCATTTGTCTTCCCAAGTAACTGTTATTCATGATGGAGCCCTGCTTTCCTGGAGATGGCTGAACACCTGCCTGTCGATGGGAAACAGTGGATGAATTCTTTCTTTGGGTTTGTCTTTGTGTGTGTGGCTTTTGCTTTCCCTATTAGGCTGTCTGTATCTCAACCCATGAGTTTTCTCACTGCTATCCTTTGTCTCTCCTCCCTCTCACCAGGGGGGAGCAAGTGAGCAGCTGAATGGTGCTTGTTGGCAGCTGGAGTTAAACCATGACAACCAGAAAGCTCACGCCATCCCCCTACCCTGCCCCAGTCAGGAGTCAGCTGGTTTAAGTTACAGGAAAAGCGAGGTGGTTAAAGAGCATATGCTTGTGCAAATACTATAAAGCACCTAACATACCATAACTTTTTTGGTATATATTTCCCTAGTTACAGTTCTGATATCAGACAGGAAATCTACCCCTGACAAATCTGCATGCATTTCAGCAAACAGGCAACACATCAAACTTCAGATGTTTTTGGCACCAACAGCAAACATAATAAATAAAATATTTAAGATCATTTTCCTAGCAAAAATCTGATAATTAGAAGGGCTCATCTTCCAGTGATATTTGTCTTGTATTATATGGAAAACAGTAACTATGCTAGCATATGCTTACTGCTTAAATCAAGAGCTTCTGGCCACGTTTTGTGTGGCAGCCCACATGCATTTCCAATAACAATACACTTGTTAAGTTAGCTACATTCATATCACTGATAACTCTAACAAAGAAAAAAGATGACAAAAGCTGTCCCTGAAATTGGAAGAAGCTGTAAGCGTTAAGCACTACAATCTGATTTTTCTACACACATAGACAGGAAAAGTTACAGTCATTAAAGCATGGTGAGCTTAGAGTGCATCTCAGTAGGCATACAATACATGAGAAGTTCAAATCTTGCTTTCAACTCTTAAGGATGTTTTTGAAACATAAAAATAGAATAATTTGCTTTAGAATACATTTTCCTTACACTTGAGTACATAATTTCCAAAAGCAAAAAGCTTGGCACATTATCTACCTTATCTATGCTTTTCTCACTTCTATTCAAACTCTTTCTTTTCCATATCTTCTTTTCCTCTGTAACTAAACTAGATGCCTTTAGACTCCATCAATGCTTCATGCTTCAATAATCTTTCCAGTATTTTTTTCCATACATTTATTACTCTAGGTCTAAAAAATGATTCACTCAAGCTGTCTTTCTCAACCTTTCCTCTTCTGTTTTGATTCCCCACCTCTTTTCTTCCTGCGAGAATAAAGACTTCATTTAACATTAGCCATCCTCTCCTTAAATATGTAAGTTTTGCTAAAATCACCGTATAATATATTCTTATGTTTCAGTCAAAATAAGCCTCTTAATCTTTCTTCATAAATTAAATCTTTGAAGCCTGGTATTATTTTTGTTTCTCCTCTTTGACCACTAAAGAGAAATTATCTAAGAATCAGTACTGAAAACTTCAGCCTGGAATTTGGTCTAAATGTTGCTTCCAACACATTAAGAATTCTATCTTTTGAATGTGGATAATGCTCAAGAGCACTTTTTTTTTTTTTTTTTTTTTTTTTTTTCCCAGTCACAGTGCTATATTCTTTATATTGATTTTGTACTGTACCAGGCAGGCAGAGAAAAACACTGCCATTTTCTTTAAAACTGCTACAGCCCATTACCTCTCAGTTAACTATCTCATAAGAAAGAAAAAAAATAAATAAGAATATTCAGCATAATTGTCCCTCTATCACCCTGCCAAAAAAAAGTTCTTCTGGAGACCTTAATTTTCAACACTCCTTACAGCTTTATTTCATCTTCAAGGAAGGTTCTGTATCCCAAGTCACTTCCAAAGAATGTAAATATTACTCTTTAAAATCCCATAATGCAGTTTTGCTAATCTAGGAGCAGCTGTAACATGACACATTTCCCCTGGAGCTTTAATTTGATGACATTGTATTAGAAGTTCCAGTTGAGAAACAGTTAACAGCAAAGAAGCTGTGTTTATATGCATGTTAGTACAACAAGTCTTTGATCGTGATCAAGCCCATGGGCACTACCATTATATAAATATTAAATTGCATCCACAAAATCATATAAAGAGATTGTTGCTAAGCAAAATATTCAAAAGGAGAAAATGCCAGACTCAAGGCAGCCTGTAAAATCCAGTTCTTGAATCTTATGATACAATTACTAATTAAACAGTAAAATATTATGTTTTACCATGAGGGCTTCTCTATATCATAATGAACGAGTTCACTGCAAACTTATTTTCATCCTTGTGTTCACTGCATAGCCCTATACTTTAGAACACAAACCAATATCTAACTAGTATCTGGTATATAAAACAATGATTTTATTTGTGAACATTTCTACTGCGTTCCACTGATGTATTTAAACACTTCACAAATGCCACAAATTTATCTTCCAACTCCCTCTACGGAATTAAATTTTATTCTTGAATCTGTGTTGTGTTCAGAGTCTCAGTGTCTGGCAGCCAGGTGGAGCAGCTGCAGGGAAATTCCCCTTAATCCAGCACTCCCAAATCTAGACCTATCTAGTACTGAAAGCCTCCTTCACGAGCCACAGCCATCAAAACTAGAAATCCTCCACGCTGGTGCTTATAAGACTCCTGCATGATTAACTGCTTATATATGCTGATTATCTCATTTTGCCTTCATTCATTCTCTATCTCATTACTTAATTGCAATGTCATGGATGATTCAGTCTTGTTTTAAATCAAATACCAGAAAACAAAATAATTTCTAACACAGAGCATTCTTCAAAAAATAAGTCTTAATGCAGAGGTCTCTGGAAGTTATATTCTAGACAGTGAAAAGCACTGTATCAGTCACAACAGAGAACACCACATTCATATAAATTCAAAGCACTCACTTTCCAAGGATTTTTAAATATTTTTAAACTTCAGTGGATCACCGTTCAAGACATACCTACAGAGATACTATACCACACTTTTAACCAAAGACAAAAGCAGCATAAACACATGCCATCAGTTTCCACTACACCATACCATTGTAATCAATATTACTTTAACGCTTGACTTTGCTTCAATCATATTTCCATTTGCAGTGTAGCTGTTGCTACATTGACAATATACCAATACAAAACAGTTTGACTATTTTTGTACCATTTTAATTAATAATTACTAAGAGCCTAACACATGAAACTGATGTTACATTATGTTAAATAAACAGCTTTTATTTTCACTTTCACTTTTATCTCATAAAGAAAAATGCATATATATGGGTATACTGCAACAAATCAGTTACTGTTAGAAACTGGCCAACAATTCTAAACTAAATGGAAGGAAATTCCATAAAGGGGATTAGATAACTGGATTTTAGGGTATCGATAGCACTTTACTATCCGCTAATAGTGTTATGGATTCACAAATGTTTAAAGCAAACGGAAATAAAACAAATAGCATTACTTTGTAACGCACAATGAGCTTACTGAAAGATATTCTCACCTTCCATTAACTTACCTCTTCCTCAAAATGCCCCCAGTTTTTATATAGATTCTGAGGAATTTCACTTGTGTGACTGAGGGTGTTACTGCTCCCAGCTATCGTGCAGAAAACTTGGAGGGACATGACTGTCACAACTGAGCAGGCAGCAGAAGTGGATGTGAATCTGCTTCTCAACGTGCCATTCTTTGGTATATTAAATTGTACTAGCCAGTGTGCTGTCCTGAGGCAGAAACCCCCAGGAAACAGCTAGCTGCTAGCAATGGATTTTCACATCATCACTGCTAAAGCCATCAGAATTCACAAATTAGAATATTTGGTCATGGTACTAACAGCTATGCTGAGCCATGTTAACTTCCTGTGATCAAAGAAGGCAGCATCAGGACCTAGTAACACTGCTAGGCTTGGAGAGTCTAGGGTCTATGCTTGGCTGAGATTATAACCTTCAACACAACAACAGACAGGTAGGTTTACTTCACTTTGTGTTTTTTCTTTCTTCTCTGTCCCTCAGTCTGTCTTTATAATTTAGACATGTTCAGTTATTGAACAGTCATTGTTCTAGAAAACATTTGATGGGAATGTTTTGGTAAGTAAAATGGAACACAGTTGTATTGGGCAAAACAGGAGAGTTTTGGTAGGGAGCTGCTGAGTGACCCATAAGGGTGGGAGCCATAAGTTGCTCCATGTCAGTCGTAACCACCTCCAACACTGGGACAAACATACCAACATGGCCAGAACTGCTTGCATGTATAACAATGGCACCATGGAGGCAGGAGACATGTGGGATGAGGTTCTTGGGAACAAAAATTGAGTAGACACTCTGAAAGATGCTCTGGGAGACACACAGAAGGAAAAATGTCAGTTAAAGGAGACACCTAGGGACATCTAAGAGATTCCCGGAGTACACAAAAGAGAATAAAAGAGACTCCAGAAGAGACAAAGCAAAGAGAGATGTGTCGGGGACTCTGCAGCCCTGCACTCAGGCTGAGAACATTACAGCAGAAAACCTTATGCTGACGCACCCAACCTCTGCTAGACCACAATCTCTCTGGCAACGCACAGAAAGCATTTGACTTGTAAAAGCAAGCATATGTGACTAAAGTGTTTTGGTATCAGTCTCCATTTAGCCTCTACATTATCAATGTGGTCTTAAACCACAACAGCAGCAGCATACACTTCAAAGTACAGAGAAGTTCATATTTTAGTTTTGGTCAGATTATTTCTAGAGGACACAGGTTTTCACATTACAAAAGGGGAAGATTTAACTTCCCCCTGCTTTAATTAGTTGTTCTTTCTTAAAACACACCTCGACCTATATGGTTAAGTGCAGAGTGAAAAGGCCTTCACTCTGACACAATGATCATTTTGATGTTTTACGGGCTTGGGGTTTATTTCAGATACAAAAATCTGGCAAGTTCCAGTTGTCTCACGACCGAGATCCTGCTGACACTGTCATGCAGCTAATATGGGTTTATTCCCTCTAGATTTGAAGTTGTCTCTAGAAATCAGTGTGCTTGTATGCTTCACTTTTTAACATTATTACCCAGTGAGACTGACTTTTTGAAGATTCTTTCAGGCTGTAGAACCAAAGTGTGAATATAATACCTACCTGAAACATGCTCAGGCTGAAGGCTGACTGCATACTGTATTAATTCAGAGATAAAAGTTTTATACTTTTCTCACAGAAAATTCTTGTATTTAAAGCTCTAATTGTAAGAAATCCCATTCTTTCTAAATACTTACAGGTGATGCACTAAAGAGGATTGATTTTAAACTTCCCCCAGGATTATCTCCTCTCAAAGAGGAGCCTGGCCCAATGCTACTACCATCATGTCACATCAGTGACCAAGTCCTAGAATCAGAGGAAATAGTTTCCCATCACACTGAGGCCTGAGGATGAGGAAGTATTTGAGAGGCTCTAAAGAATATCCCTTATGTAAGCTGATCCCTGTGTCATATGTTACCTGGAACAACCCTGCCTGAGCCTATATTCTGCCCTGGCACAGAAATCGGCAGCAGACTCTTCTGTTATCACACATTCTCTGCTTCCTGCAGCCCACAAGTATTGCTGTAGCCCAAAGTGGATGCAGATTATAGGAAGCAGCAAAGCAGCCAAAAGCATCTCTTTCCCCACCTCTATTCCTGCACTATGCAGGCTGACACAGAGTGTAGGGGAAGCACTTTGGCTTTAACTAGTTACCCTGCCTTTGAGATTTGTTACTTATGAGCGAGA
>NW_010110397.1:34801-52335 GCF_000699245.1 Pterocles gutturalis | reverse complement strand
GGGGGGGGGCACCAAAACAAAACCAACCCACAACCCAAAGACCAAAACAAATAAGCCAAAAACCACAGCACACATTCCCCACAGAAAAATATTTTTATTATTTTAAGAGGGACAGAAAGAAGGAAAAGAGAAGGGAAAGCCCAGACTCAAAACCAAAAAAGGTAGAAAGAATAAGTAAATTAAATTATTAGAAGTTTAGAAATGTAAGGGGAAGCATAAACCTTAGTTTTTTATCTGACAGAAAGAGTGGCTCCCTAACTCCATCAGCAATGTGAAAGTAAAGCTCCCAAGAGCATCTGAAATAGGTCCAGACAACCACCAAGATGGTTTTCTGGCAGTTGCAACAGCAGCAGATGGGCAAAGGGCAACATCTTTCAGAACTCAGGATGAGTCTCTCAAGTCAACAAGAGTTCACAGCTGATTTGGGCAAAGCCAGGCTTATATCCTTTGTTCTGAGCTTTCTCTGCTCACTGCTCACTAAAATTATGAAAAAAAGATCAGTGCAATTCTTACAGAAGAGATATGTTTATATAGATGAGCTGATAAAATGCCCTAGCTACCAACTTGCTTCCTTCAGGCATATTTTCCCAGAACATGCCTGATGCATAAATTCATGCTCACATATTTACCTGTTTACAAGAAGTTGCTCATTATTAGAATACAGATTTTGATGAGAATCAAATGTCATACATACCTGTCTCTGGGTGGGTCCTGCTCAACTATGTTATTTTAGATGAGCAGCACTTTCTTACATCAAATCTGATCATTCCCACTTAAAATGCTTTGTTTCACATCCTACAGCAGTCTTGAAAGGCACAAATAAATTTCTTTAAGGTGAAACCAAACTAGATGTACTCCAAGAACACCTCTAGTGCTCTCCAACCTCTGACAGGTGTTCCAGTCCACAACACTAAAGCTAATGCAAAACCAAGCTTTCAAAAAGGCACACAACATGGGTGTTGGGTCCTCAGAACCAACTGTTCCAATCTACAGCTCCCTTCCTCTAACACCACACTACTTGCTAATGCAGAGATAGCCTTTGATTTCACAGCAATAATGTGCATATGTTTTTAGTTTGGTCTTTCCTACATGGTATTGGAGAAAAGCTTTCCGATTTCCACCTCCTCACTTAAAACATGTCCTGTACATTAGAGTTAATAAAGTACACAGTACTGGAAAAATACAGACATGGGTTTGTGATCACCAAAGAAAGATCCTAAACTAAACCAGGACATTATCTAAAAGGAACTTGTCAATAAAACTAATTAATCTTGGATTATATTGAAAATATTATTTTAAATTTCTGTTCAGACACTTTTCTCATAATGTATTCAACACAATTTAATTGCTAAACAGGACATAGGACAACCTATGAAAAGGCTGCACCAACTCATTTGCATCAAAACATATGAACACAAAACAAATTATTTAAATCTGTCTGGATGAAGGTTTAGAAAATTGTGGAATATCTCATATTCTGGCAGCCCCTCTAATTTCAATTAACTGTTTTTAACTATTTATGCCAGTTACAACCTAATAAAATTCTCCCCTTTTCCTCCAGGAAAATTACCAACCGTTGCCCAGTGACAACCTTCCTGCTCCTGAATTAATTCTTATTAAAAAAAATTCCAACTTCTGTTGTCTGGAGTCCACAATTGACATTCTGTTCTTGAGACGGTCATGAATCAAATCATGCTCATCATTATGCTAAAATAATTATGCTGAAATTGGTAATTTCTTGAAGCAGGTATACTACTAACACACATTGCATTAGTAAGTTACTATGAAAGTCAGCCTACCTGACCTGGGCAGCAGTGCAAGTAATCAAACATTAATTTCTCAAGCTCACTAAGAAAAGAAAGGGAGTGAAGAATTGTCAAGAAAAAAACAAAAAAAAAAACCCCACCACCACATTATAAAACTGAATGCATTGATTGTATTTACGAGGATGAGAAAGTAAATCTGAATTTCTCTTCCTCATACTTTGCAACCAGTATTTGTTACATTCTTGTGCATACTTCATTAGAAAAGCTAACTGCTTTCTCATTGATGTTTTGGATACTTTCATTTGTATTATAAGCAACCCATTGACATTCTTTTATAACTTGTTTTTCATGCAGATAAACCAGAAATGAAGTAAAATTTAGTAGAAAAGTTCTCACAAGAAAGTTCTCCAGAGACCCACTACTGTCTTCTCTCCTATCTTACCATATATAAACCTTAGACCACAGATGTGTTTAACAGTCTGAAGTCAAAACAAATTTGCAGTTAGACAAATACAGAAAAGACATGGCAGAGCTCACAATCACACCTTCATTAAAAACAGATCTGCGTTTTTGCTCTTTCATACACTAGATGAAGAGATGGTTACTTCCAGCTCATCATCTGACCTTTGTCAAGCAATGAAAGGAAGCATCTCAGCCAGCAAAGAACCATCTAAAATTCCACAAGTTTCAGGCAGCACCTTGAAAATGCAGCCAGAAATTACAAGCACTGGCTACCAGCCATGGAGTTCATCTGATCTCTTTGGAAAGCATGACTAAACTAAAAAGCATTTTTTTATGTTCATTTTCATAGCAGCAATGGAAAAACAGAAAATCTAGATACAAAAAAAAGAAAATCTAAACGCTAACCAGGTTTAGATATTTCTTGCAGAGAGTCTGAGTTTTTCATATACAACAAAATAATAACTCTATTCCACATTGTTTACTTCTCTTAGATTTGCCTTACTGATACCAACATCTAACCCCTCATCTCTAGAAACATTATCCAGTTACTGCTTCAGTTTACTGCTTAAATACTAACCTTTAGGAACTCTTGTAACAACCAGCCAGAAGGATGCAGCAAGCTAACAGCCATATGGTGTGTACATATTTTGGCCACTGTATTTGAGAGTAAAGGCAGCAAACATTTGAAAAAACTTTACAGGAAGCTCTAGCAGTAACAGTATTTCTTCCTCCTCTAAGGTCACATTATACATTCACTAATTCACAATTGTCTGTGGAAAAAACAGTGCTCTCCATCCAGATTGCCTGGTAAAGCATTACTGAAGGGGGGAAAAAAAAAAATCTATAGATCAACTCTCAACTCCAAAGAACCTTTTGAATAATGAAAACACAGACTAATCAAAATGGAAACAATTCCACAAGATGACAAAAATTAGCTTACATACAGTCCACAGTAAAGACCAGTTTGCTAAGCACTTTTTATTTTCCTTGTACTTCATATTCCCATTAGACTGCAATAGACATCCTGGTAGACTAACAGCCATGGGTATACACAGTATTGTGTTATTTGCCTCAAACTCCCCCCAGCTGCAAATGTTGCTTTACTAAAAACACATTTACTAGTATGCAATGGTATAACTGACAATCAACTGACAGGTAAAGCAGCTTGTGAAGACAAAGATGCTTGCTTCAATAAACTGTTTCAAGGTATTTTGTGTGTGCCAAGCTCTGGTTTCAGAGACAGAAGGAGGTAGGTATACAGCTGCTTGTTCTTTTTCCAGTAACTTCTGTCCACACAAAATCTGGCAGTATTTAAATATGTATAGATTTCAGAAGTAAAAGAGTTAATACTTGTTTTCAGAAGACTATTGTAGCATTTTCTTTTTAATTTTAAGAGCTGTATGATTATTAGAAGAAGCACTTTTACTAAACTCCTTTGAATACATTTATCCTTTCTCACAGGAAGAGGTGGTAAGAATCATAGAAATTCAACGACTTGTCCAGAAGGTACTGTGTGCTTCTGAAGGGCACGTCTTCAGGCTCTCAAAGGACACGTTTTCAACATCCTGAAACACACGTGGCACTACACAAGCAGGGAGAAAACCTCACCTGTTCTGTATATAAAGCATTATTCTTCAGATTTTCAGTACCTTAAAATCTAGCCATTATGGCCCTATTATTTACATTTCTGAAATGCAGATAAAGTGTGGAAGACAGAAGGCTTTTGCTAGAAGTTTTTTTTTGTTTGTTTGTTTTTTGCTTGTTTTTTTATAGTTGACATTCTGCTGTCAAGGACAGAAATAACCATTCGTGTTTAGCAATGATGACAACTACATTGAGCATCACAGCTTAAAACACCAAGAACACCATAGCATACTTTCATTCAGACTGTCACTGTAGAACTCATCCCATCCCCTGAGATCTTAAGTCATCAGCACTCATGTCATTTTCAGAAGCCTTGGGGGGGGGGGGGGAATAAAAAAAAAAAAAAAAACCAAAAAAAAAAAAACAAAAAAACAAACCAAAAAACCCCCAGACTTTCCATCTGCCATGCCCACATTTTATAAGTGATTCGAACCAAGTGCCCTCAGTCTCTCTCTTTGTTTACAGAGAACACCATAACAGTAAACTAATCAAAGATGGAGAAAGGCACAAACTGAATGGGAATGATGAAAGAGGATTCAACCTAGAAAATCCTGTGGACCAATAATGAAAAACAGGGTGACACAGACAAAGTGAAATCGTGAAATCTCTTCTCTCCCACACTTAGAGCCTGAGTTTTGCACAAAAATTTTCACGTTTTGGGAAAACATCATGAGTAACGGTACTCTAATGTGAGTCTTCACATTTTGCCAGAGAGCAAAAATAATTCTTTAGACCAGTGTGTAGGACCCTGTCAGAGAAAGGGCACTTGATCTCTAGCTGTACCTACATTGGCTCTCCCTTTTGTCAGCTAAAACAGGAAAGCTGGAGATGAGCTACATTTTGTCTTTCCTTCTACTCTGCCTTCCTGGAGTGCTGTTTCCTCTCTTAAGCAAAACAGAGCTAGCTTGAGAATAAGATCAGTGTTAGTTTATGGTTCTCAGGAGGAAATTTTGTTGGGATAAACTAATTGTTACTCCAAGGACATCAAGAAAGGGAAGGAGCAGCAGGTCCTAACCCCTCTTTGTACCTGGGTGTGTCAGGTACTGATCCAAGACCTGCTGTGCACTGAGACTGCCTGGGGATAGCAAAGAAGAGAGACACCATTAGCATTTGCTGCAGTGCACAGAAAACTCACTTATGCTGCCTACCATCACTAGCGTTGCAGTAACATTTTGGTATCAATGTGCAAAATAATCAACTACAATAATCCATCCTGAAAACACAGACAAGTATTAAAAATATACAAAAAATTGTACTGACATTTTCTGCAGTCACAGTGCCTGAAATTCCTTGACATGTTTTTCTATGTAGTTTTCGTTCCAGTAATATCTGCGGATTTTTTCTCCAAAACAAATTTTCAATAAAATTTAAAAAATTATCTGTTTAATGCAAAGCCACCCACATGGTACATACATGTTACAAACACTAAATGTGTAAAGATGTACATTACCAAAAGCTTTCTGGTATCAATTGTGACCATGGAAGAAAAAACTAAGCCATATCCTACAATTTGATATTGAAGCTGAAAAAATACACAACCTTATAATACAATCTTAATACGTGAAACACAGAACAGTAACAAGGGCAAACATGTGTGCCAATGTTGTGGGTCAGTTTGGAACAGCATTAAGCAAAAAAACAAAAGTAGACATAAAAGTTTAACTAAAGCTCATCCCCAGGTTTTCTGTATTTTGTGGCACAGGCAATTTATTTTTAGAGGGTTAATTCTCTAGTGAGAGAAAAAGACCAAGCCAATGGTAATTCTTCCACTTATTCTAGCCATGAAGGACATTAACCTTGAGAGTTCCTGACCAGACCACATCTTGCAGTGCTAAGTTTCCTTTCAATTTGAAGCTTGTTCTCTTTAGTAACAGATAGCAGAACAGTTCCATAAGAAGGAAAGCTCAATAGATTTGTTAGTGCTGCTTGGCTGGTTTGGGTGGGGGTTTTGGTGCTTTTATCTCAATAACTGTATTCCTATAGCATGCATAAAATTACAGTGGGAAAAAAATATCTCTTCTCTAGCAAAGCAATTCTTAAATAGCTTTGCAGTGCTAGGGTTATGCACAAAAGCATTCAGAGCAGAGAGGCTAATTTTCTTCAAATAGGACTTTATTGACATTCATATAACAAGCTAAGTTGATTTAACAAACTCTGCTTAATCAAAAATTAAATTATTCAGAAGGGCAAACGAATATACGGTGTACAGGGTCTATTCCTACATCAGCAGTAACTGCACCTCCAACAAGGTCAGAGAACACTGTTCCGGAAAACAGGAGCTACATGCTAAACCATTTACTGAGAGTACACTGATTATGACACATGTATTTGGTATTAATAAAGTGCCTGACAGCCCTTTGTTTTCTTTACCAGTGACATTGTCAGAAATGGAAAGACAGTTGAATAAATAAAACAGAATCATTGGGGAGAGTTTACAGCACAAATTAAAATGACGTGTTTTCAAAAAATATTTCAGCACTTACCTGGCCCTACCTCCTTAAGCTGCTGGCTTGGATAATTCTGCCCTTAGAGGTTTCTTCCATGCATGGTGTTTGGTCTTTTAATGGAGCCAGCAGGCGTGTGATGCATTTGGCAGGTATAAGATTCAGAGGATGTAAAATTTTGAATCTTCCCCTGCCCCCCCAACACTACAGGTCTGCTGATCCTTCCTTGGCAAATATTTATCTTGTTTGTCATTTTATCACTGGTCAAAACATTAAAAACTTCTCCTCTCAGGCCCAGCAAGTCTTCTGTGATTGTCATGGACCTTTTGCTACTGTGTCTGCACAAGGTGCAAAGACACAAACTCAGAATATTATTGATAAGATTTAATCCCTTTTAGAACGTAATAAATTTTTGGTCTTCTGTCACTTCAAACAGTGGCAGACAGAATACAGCTCAAAACTTTTCTTGTATGGGTTACAGAGCTTCAGCTACTAAATATTTGTCTAATAAATAGACAGGTTGCCTGCTCCTGCTCTTGCATCCTATGTTTTCTCAATTAACTGAAGTTAAATTTACAGACCTGTGTTCTCTTAAAAACAGCTGAGAGTAGCCTTAGGATATTGGAGGCTCAAGCGATTAGAACTTATTACCACATCATCACAAGATAATAAAAGAGAAAGAAAGCAAAACCAACTTTGCTAAGCCACACATGCACAAAGACCATGACACAGTAATGAGCTATAAGTAAGCTTGACCTTACTTTCCCCAAAGCTCAATTTCTGCTGTGGGGAAATAGTAGTACATCTATTTGGAATTCATTGAAAGATTAGGGCCAAAACACTCCACAGCCAAGAGAGGGATGCTAATTCTATCCAACCCTTATATATCACACACAGTTATCAATTGTTTCTTTGGCCCTTACAAACAGGTCTGGCTAGAAAATGAAGAAAAATTATTTGAATGAAAAATTAAGAAAATTAGTTTCTGGCAAACATTTAATACTCATGAGATCTAGTTTATTTTGATAAAATTAAATTTTAAAGACCACCTCGTTCCAAAAATGAATTGGTTCCTATGGAGGCAACAGACCTAGAGGGATGTCCTTGAAAGGACAAGACATACGGATAGAGGTAAAGATGCCATCTGTACACTACATGAGACATTGTAAACATCTTTCAGTTTTATTATATATTTTACTGCAGATACTAAAAATAAAGTTATTATGCAGAATAATAAGCCTGTTGAAACACAAGAACAATTCTGTTTTATCCAATCATATCTTTTGCATATTTGTTTTCTCCAGAAAAACTCCGCTCCCAAAAAGCTAACAAAATATATATATATATCTATATAAAGCTTTATCAGAGACTATATCCTACCTGTTTAAAAGTCTGACTACATTAATTTCATTGATATTGTACAGTGATAACTGGTGAGGCATCCACTTTTGCCTTTCCACAATGTTTGGACAGCAGACACAAACACAGAAGTAAAGAACAGCAAGCACTGAACTACTAGAGGCCACATTGCTGGTAAAAAAAAAAAAAAAAAAAAAAAATCTAGTTAGAAGTGATCTGTCTTGCTCCCCTTCTACACACTCTACAAAAGTTTGGTGACTCAAAGCCCAGGAGCACTGCACACATCCTAAGGCTTTCAATAATTCAGTATCTAGCTTGCAGAAACACCTTACTGAGATTCATGAACTTGGTATGTCCTACTCATTCCCTTTGGAGAGTTCAGCGTGCAATCTAAAGATACCTCTTACACAGCAACCTCAACAGGCTCTGCTCTACAAGCTGCAACAACTGCTAGTTTCTATTCAAACACTGCTATGGCCAGTTCGTCCAGCTGTTAGAATACTCAAGGTAAAATGGATATCTAGACCTTAGAAATCCAGGTTCTCACAGCCCTGGTTATACAGTTTAAGAGGTGACCTTTACAATCTTTTTTCTTTCCTCCCCTCTGACATAATGACCCTTTAATCCAGAGAAGCCACTTAAGTGGCCGCAGTCCAGTACTACCTACAAAATCTATTAAGGCTTGAATCCTGCATGTTTTGCCTCACCAATTATTAGCATATCATAACAAAAAGAGATGGAAAGATCTCCTCTTTTGTGTTTAGGAAAAGCAATCAACCAACCCACCCCTCAAATCACTGCAGCAATAACATAAGTGTTCATTGTCAGGGGAACATTCCACACTGAGAATCCCAAGTGGGGAATGGTATAACCAGTAACACAAAACCACACCCTAGAGAGTAGCTGTGTACAGAAGTTTCTTGCCAGTTGATTTCACCATTCCAAGGGCTGAAGGATGGGAGACATTACGCCACAGGGACATTCACAGTCCCAGTGTTCCACTATCTAACCTAGACTACTTTTGTCTTTTTTTTTTTAATCATTATTTTTAATGCTGGGATAGTGTTGGTAATACTGTACTGTGAAGCAAAAACTGTGGGACAGATTATAAACTTGTCTCCAATGAATTGTTGCATTACACTTTCGTTGCTGTACAGCCTGGAAAGGTACTATAAATTTATTTGACAAGTAATGTGTGTTGCAGAACATGGCTACAGAAAATAAAAAACACTTTGAAATAAGTAAAAAAAAAACAAACAAAAAACCAACCAAAACCAAACCAACAAAAAAAAAACCACAAACAAAAAGACACCTATCTACTGCAATTTTGTTTCCCCCTTGCCCCTTGAGATTCACATGATTCTTGCAGTCACCAGCATATTATAAAACTATACAAGGGTAAGAAAGCTAGTAGTATCGACCAAATAGTCCATACATATTTCCTGAACAGTAAAGTGTATTAATGAATAAAAACCTTGCTTCATTGGACTAAATATGTTCTTAGAAACTAGGTTAAAATCTACTCACACTGACACACAGCAGCAATTTTCTAAGGCTGGAAATGTCATTGTCCATCTTGATTTGTAAATCTCCATCCAAACTTCTATGCATGTACAGGTATCAAGGCCACTGTGTGAACTGCAGAGCTCTCAGGAATCCAGTAGCAGCAGTGACACATTCCAGCAGAATGAAAAAGTAAAGCCAATACATTTCAGTTATGTGTATTTGCTATTTTGACTTGTGCATGTGACAATGATACGTATATTGTCATCAGAGTATAAAACAATAATAAAAATAATGTTTTCCTTATATTTTGGACTTCACTGCTTGAGAGGAAAGACATCTATTATAATCTGCTTATACTTAACAAACATCTACATTTGTAAGTATGAACATACAAACAGGAAATGAAAAGGGAAATTCCATCATTGTACTCCTGCTTGCAGCCTAATCGGCTTGTCTCATCTCCCAGATTCTTCCCTATTATTTTTCAATACCCTCTATGCTACAAAATGCTTTCAATATTTTTTTTCCTCTGCCATTGCCTCACTTTTCTACTACCTGTCCTTCTTGTTCATATAATAGTATATCCGGTTCCAAGACTGTTTGGGTAGCAGTCATTTCATGTTACGTCTTAATTTTGAGTGCTTTCTAGTAAAACTGTTTTTCTTTCTAGAAAATATCTCAAATAGGTGGTAAGCAAAAGAATCAGTTTGGACACCCTGCCCAATAGAGAAGAAGGTAGGATTTGTCAAAATAAGCTTCCAGTACAAACATAATCAGTACAGGAGAGGGTGCCCAATTTCACCTTACTATTCACCTGGAAAAAGAGATATGGGGTCGAGCAAGGAGAAACAATTTCAAAATGTTCAATACATTTACTAGCTGACATACTTGGATAAGTACTCATGTTCATTGCATTATTTCATGGAAAGGTTAGGAAGATTGAGACATGTACAAGTTGAAAAAAAAAATTCAAAATCTATTACCCCAGGCAGTATATAATAATTAAGGATATTTCAATCAAGCAAAGAAAGTGGAAGCTACTTTTTTTTTTTTTTTCTTCCAGGAGAAAGAAAATCCACACATCCTTCTGTACTAATTCCAGTTCAGGCTGCTTATGCATGCATAAACTGAGAATTTTCATGTAAAGTGAAATTTTAATTGCTTTAGTATTTCCTGTGTTTAAAGCTATTCCAGTACATTTAAACAATAATTCCATAAAGAATAAATTATATCCATTAGCTGACTGTACTGGACATACTTGAAAAATAATATGATTGCTATAATTGATTTTTTTTTCCCTCCACCATTTCAGTGAAAGCCCATTTAGTATTGAATTCTCTCTAAAAGACCTTCCTTGTTTTAATAGTGGACACTTTGATAATCTTAAAACAAGTATTCATCAAGTCCATTTACCTAAGATTTTAATAAAATATGAGGGACTATATAAGCATGATTTATGTTCATTGTGTTAATTGTCAGCTGCATTTTGGCTATATCTACAATGCAAGATTCATATTTATATTCAATAGCAAGTATATTCTATGAAGGTGCATAGATCTGCCCACTCACTACAGACAAAGCTTTAGCATAGAACAAATCATTAAAAAAAAAAAAAAAAAAGTCAGTCTGCTTCTGTCCCTGACATTCCAAGTAGAAAAGTAATCATAAATGAAACACAAAAATTTAAAAAAAAAACAAACATGGGAATAGACAAAGGCACTATATGTAAATTTGTAAATTAAAGACTAATATTATGTATTTTATATTGATCTTATTGCAAAGTAAAGTTCTGTCAGCAGAACATGCCATATCTCCTTCAAAGTCTTTCAAGAAATAAGTAAAAAAAAAAAAAAGAAATACCATGCATGCAGTATCATGGTGATCCTAAACTCTCATGTTTCATATAGGATAATGTTGGACAAGTAAGACATCATACATAACATCACAGCTTGATTCTTCCTCCTGATTTAGCCACCACCACTTCAAAGCCTTAAGTTCCCTTTGGTTGCAAACAACATCGGATAGTCATAGCAAAAAATGACCCTTCATTTACATGCTTGGGTGGGAACTTAGTGAAGGACATGGTGGGTAAGGTAATCCTAAATTCAGTGCCAGAATTAACAGCCTCAGTTTAAACAAACAAACAAACAAAAAAAAAAAACAAACCTTGCCACCACAAAACACAACAAAAAGCACCCAGAAAAAGCATTCCCTTAACACATACACACGCAGCAAAACAGAAAGACCCCCCCACAAAGCCATTTAAGCACATATGAGCCTTGCTACTTCAAATCACAGAGGTCTACTGTCTTCCACATAATGGTTTTATTTGGTAGCTTTACTCATCAATGTAACAGAGACTTATTTTGTGCTGTGCTTCTGCTAAATTAGAGTTGGAGAAATGTATTCTACTCTTCTAATACTTAAAACTGTAAGCAAAGCCAGATGAAAGAAAAATGAATTTATCTGGGAGTTAGCTGCTCAGCAGCTAGATGGCCTATAGCTGATAGCTGTCAATTTATGTTCCTACATTGTTGGACATAATACCAGTTTCTTTAAATTGATGAAACTCATTGTAACCAATTTTCAGCTCCTATCAGTCATATCTGGAGCTGCACTAGTATGCTGCTGGGCACTGGAGTGTAGCAAATACCTTGAAACAGAGCGCAAAAAATATTTTCTGAACTTATATGAAAAAATTGGTCAAGCCATCAGTAACATTTCAATGAGACTAGGCCTTGGGTTTTTATTTAAAATAATTTTGAAAATTTTCTAAAAATATGTATTCTATTACAATTTAACACTGTTTTTAGTTGCTGCCTAATTAAACATAAATGCTAAGTTCTGTTTCAATATACCTGCCAGTCCTTTAGCATAACAAGCAAATTAAATGTCTGTGGGTTTTTTTTTCTTTTGTTGTTTTGTGGTTTTGGGTTTTGTTTTTTTCCCCCCTATCACACAATCTAACTGAAGTGGGATTTTTTTCAAACACTCCTCTGTTTACTGTGACTAGCAGAAGCTTGAAGTGCAATTTGAAAACATATTTAATTTCTGCAAGGCTCTTACCCACCCCCCTCCCTTTTTTCTTTATAAAGTTAAGACTACAGAAGCTGAAAAATACATCAAGGGAAACAAAAATAATTGACTTACTTTTCCACTCAATATCTTGCTGAGAAAAATGGCCTAAAAGAATTACCTACCAGATTACATTCTGTAAGTGCACACAGTTCTGATCAGGTCTATATCCTTATTGTGCTAACAGATGTACAAACACAGGTTTATACCCTGAATAGACTATAATCTGTTGTAACAGCAATATCTAGCAAGTGGTCATAAAAAAAGCACAGGGAATGCAGAAGCAAGAACAGGTAAGAGAGCAATGACAAGGAAGGACAAGCAGTAGCTACATATGTTTGCATAGAAGATGCAAAGTCATTTTTCTTATAGTCTGTTATGAATACTGGCAACTAACATGCATCAGCAACTCCCTCGTGGAAGTAACAGTTATCATCTTAAGTTTCTCTTAAGATTGTCCACAGACATAAGTAGGAAGGATAGAGAAAAAGATGTACAGAAGCTGTGATTACATGTTCACATATGAAATTATACTATGGCAAAAACTAAAGCCTAAAATAGGGGAGCAGAGAAGGGTGTGGCATAGCCAGAACAAAAATGCTATGAGAAGTCGTGTCAGCAGTACTGTATGTCTGATGATACATCTAAGTGAGCAATCAGGCTAGAAAACTCTGGAGGCAGAGGCTGCAGAAATGAGGCAAAAGGACTCAATTAAAAACTTAGACACTAAGAGAAGCAAAGAGAGCTCCTGGGAACCAAAGAATGAGGAGTCATATGCAGAGTGAAGCAGGTGCTCGAGCACCAGGCTCAAAATTTCACTATTTTGTCAAGCTCTGGAGAAACCTCTTTCAGTAACATTTAAGTTGCGTTGCCAAAATATGTTGCTCACCAAAACCAGACTCTTAGGCTTAATATTGGATGTCTCCAAAGACTTCTGGGAATAGCATAAGCCAGGAGGTGGCACATATATTAATTCTGAATAGTACATGTGCCCCCCCATATACGAGATACCACGGCCATGACTCAGAGCTATCTTTGTCACTAGACTTTGATTTTAAAAAATCTTTTAAAAAGTAAGTGTAAGCTACAAGAAAAAGGCATAACATAATAAACCCATCATTAAAGATTATGCTTAACAAGGAAGGTCAAAGACATACTTTGCACCTCCAGCAATGACTTTGACCACAAGCAGTACACCTTGAGGAGCTCTGTCTCTGCAAAAAGAGGGCAGTGTGTGTGGGGCGGGAAGACATTCCAGCTATCCAGAGCAACTGCTTTTAATGACCTGCCCCACTTCAGCATGAGAGAACAGACTCTGCAAGACCCTAGATTTCTGTAATGGGAAATAGAAATATCACAGATTAAAACAAGGAATTTCCACTCTGCTCCAACTCCACACTCAAACTTGTGAGACTGGAAATCAAGTATATTCAAGATTAATACATACTCATGATTTTGAGAAAGTGCTTTCCTTTATTTACAGATACTAAAACTATACTTAAATTGCATAATTTCACAAACAAAAAACTGTAACGTATTTTTCAAGCCTGATATAAACTTTCCAGGAGTTACAACATTTCAACATTTATAAACCTTAGCTTGTTACAAGCTTTGCATGATGTCTAAGCACTTAAGAATCACTTTGCAAAAGCATAAAGCCAATCCCGCCCTTCCTCTCACATTTGCCACACAGACAGGGGCATGTCAGCACTGGAAGACATGCCTAACTGTGCATGCTGTGAAGGACAGGTAGCAAGTGAGGAAAAAAGTTCATTGTCTAAAAAATTAGGCCTTTTATTTGATGGATTAGTATTTTCATTTACACAATTTGATATTTCTTGCACATTATCTGTAGAAGGGGGTTAATTAGACCAGCTTTCTGCCTAGGCTGAACACACAAAACCTTTGCATACATCTCTAAATATACACAAATTTATATTTTTAACAAAATTCTTAACTTGGTATCTATTGCTTTGTATTCATTTATTTTTTGTATAAGTAATAAGCGTAAGTAATATGCTGCACATGCAACTGACATGTTAACTCCTACAGCATATACTTTATTCCTCTAATAATAATTGTCTAAATTGTAATTGCCAGCACTGAAACATACAGTAATGATGCCTTGTTATCTAATCACTGTACTGGAGAATTTTTTTGTGCTATCCTGGTGACAGTGAAATCCCTGTCCAATACAGTTAAAACACTGTCTATTAATAAAGACTAGTTCATGCTTTTAATTTTCCTATGTTTAATATAGTACAAACATCAATACTGTGCCCCTAAAACAAACACACAAGTAACTCAAAGTTCATTAAAACCACAAACATGGATAATTATTCTTTAACAAGTTCATTGATTGCAGTAGATAGATTCAGCTAATCAACAAAAGAAGAAGGGCCATGGCAGAACAGAAGATAAAATGCATGCCTCAAAAATCTTCTCCTTTCAATGTTGCTGCATAAAAGTTTAATAATATAAATCACTTTAACCCACATGCGTTGACATCTCACAGGTTACTTAAAAAAATGTTTCTATCCAAGACTTACCTTGGCAGTCATTTCTAAAATGAAATGGAAACCCACTTCATTAATCTTGCAACAGGTGCCTAAGATTTAAACCCAGCTACTACAGATTTTATCTCATGTGAAAATACCGTAAAACCCTAAAAAAAAAAAAAAAAAAAAAATCCTTCTTGTTCTTCATGAAATGCTGGCCTACTTCACAAATGTTTTGTGAAGACATGCTTTCCCTCCCCCCCGCCCCCCCCAAACAAAGGGGTCCACCCTGTTTCTTTTCAAACAAATCACAGATAATTTTAAGTAGGTTATTTGCACTAATATAGCTCTCATTTATACAGTTATAAATGAGATTAACAACTGGAAATAGGCAGACAAAAAAGGAAGGGAACTCTATACCCACATTTCATAAAGTTTAAACTAGAGACAACACTATATGGTGAACATGGGTTCTATGGAGAAGAAATAAGGGCTAAGAAATAAAGCTTGAAAGACAGTGAAAATATGGGTCAAGAAATACACAGTGGAGAATATTAAGGTCTACACTTTCCTCTTCTTTGTAGACAGACACCTAGGTCCCTTTGAGAATAGGTGGCTACTTCTGTTTTTCCTCCCTGTGAACAAGGAACTGTCAGTCTCTGATACCAACAAGTAGCAAGCAGATACAGAGGGGAGAATTGCAAGAATAGCATAGCTCCCAGTAGCTTTCACATAGTCTAAGGTCTAAAGATTAGTCAGAACAAAGGGCACTTTTTTTTTTTTTTTTTTGTGTTGAGAAACCGTTGATAGTTTCCATTTCCATTACTTGTTTTGTATTTTTTCAATGCACCCAGGTTTTGGCCATCCACAATACTCTATAGCAACGAGTGGTAACAGTTTTACTTTGAATAATCTGATAAAGAACTCCCTTTTGCTTTTTCTTAATTTACCAATTTCTTAAATTACCAGCAACTCACCATTCAGCACCTACACATCAGTACCATAAAATCTAATTCTAGTACTATCTTTTTTCTTTAAGATTCATTATCTTAATATTCCTCTATTTTTTTAGTCCTCTGTGTTAATTTCCTTCCTCTACCATCTTTCATTTCTAGCCTACTCCACAGAAAACATATTTTCCAGGTATTTTTCTGATTCTACACCTTCCTTACCTATAAGCACATAGTCTATCTAAATCTATAATTTCACTTACCAAGCATTAAACTTCCAGAACACATAGATTAATTGCAAGAAATCTTTTAAAATAACTGCCTCAAGCCTTGGGCCAATACATGCAAAGCAGATGTGAAAAAATGCTAACAGACCTCTCTTAAGGGGGCATGCACCTTTTTATACTTATCATATACAAGGTGCTAAACCTGAGGGCACAGTCCTCCCAGGTGTTCTATATCACATCGTGCTTCCCCAAGCTGTTGTAATTCCCCCCCACAATGCTGTCCTGGAATGCCTCACACAGAAGTGGCTGAATTGGTCACAGATACTTTCTATTAACTTCAAGAGGCACAGAATTAAAGCTACAAGGACCTATTGCCTTTGCCTTTTTATTTCCTCCTCATGTTGATTTTTGTTGATTTTTATTGAACTGCACATCCTGTAAAGGCATATGATGTCATTGGGCAACTTAAACTTTGTGTTAGTGAAAGCAGGTTTTAGGATTCTGTCTGGGTATTTTTGCCAAGCATGTTAGAGAATTTCCAGAGAGGGAGTTTTAGAGCTATTTTTTGGGGGAACAGGGAGAGCTCTAGCCCAACTGACAGTCAGCTTGAGGCAACTGAGACCACTGCGAAGGCTGCCTTAAATATCTAATTATTTATTTCAGGCTCCATGGAGGGACTAACGTTTCAAGGTATCACTACCATGATTCAGCTGGTAATTATTAATTTAAGATAAATCAGAACCAAACCTACCTCCAAAATATATAAAACACAGCAGCTACATTCCTTGGTTGTCTTCCTATCTAGTGTTTTCAGAATAGGATAGGAACAATCCTAATACAATCTAGAATTCCAAATGTAGAAAAGCAACACCAAAAATTGCAAACAAAGAGAAGGAAAAAATCTGAATGGCAACACTGGCTGCAAGTCACTAAGCAGCTGTGCAGCTCTGTAACCAACCCAGTTAAGTTGTCACCACTGCTAATAACAGATCACAAGCTTTGTACTAACTTTGCAAGGCCTCAAGACAGGGACTTCTCAGCTTTTGTCTAGACTTGTTTTAAGGCTTGCCTAGAGCGCTATTTTAGCATAATAAGCTGTAACAACAACTGTCTAATTATCAGGTAACTCCTACCTGACCTGATTTGGCTTGGCTTTGTACAATGGTGTGGTGTACTGTTATTAGAATTTTGATATACCTTTATAACTAATAGAAAATAGTAGCGAGTTGTTATTTTGCATATAGCAATCTATGAATCTAGCATAAAAATGCAGCAGAGAGGAATGCCAGCATGAAATGATAGCAGAGGCCTTCACAGTGCAGATGGAAGACCCAGGACTGTAGAAAAATCATCACTCGTCAATTACTGGCAACTAAAGAATGCAACCTTGGGAGCTGGCTCATAAGAAAAAAAAAAAGAACAAGTATTCAACATTTGTAAAAAATAACCAGCTAGGATGTAATGAGGGACTGTAAACCAGTGAAGAAAGAGCAAGGTGTACAGCACGTTATAACAATATGTTAAATCAGCCTCAAAGGAACCCTAGAGTGTGAGGGAAATAAAGCATTTATAACATAGGACTTAGGATGTTGATAACTCATTG